>NW_027514943.1:0-105387 GCF_048772815.1 Callospermophilus lateralis | reverse complement strand
TCAATATAGGAGAAAACGCAGTGAAACCTAAAAATTCAAACTGTTCCTGCAAACGAATGCTTCGACCTAGGAGAACGAAACTTGGGCATCCAAGTTTGACTGGTGTACTGCTCATTACTTGAAAGTATCATGAAGGTCGGAAGAAAAAATATATGTTGTGATTTCAGGAGACTGTAGTTTTTTGGCAGCCTAACAACGCCTTTCATTGAGTGAGTTATTCGCCAGTCTCTGCTTAAGGCTACATCAAGAGGAAACAAACCTTAGAGATAGAACGTAGAACTACTGTATTGTGTCAAGTTTCAAGAAGCTAGCACAAACCGTGTTTGATTTAGAGTTCGAACTGCATCTGTCAATATAGAAGAAAACGCAGTGAAACCTAAAAATTCAAACTGTTCCTGCAAACGAATGCTTCGACCTAGAAGAACGAAACTTTGGCATGCAAGTGTGACTGGTGTACTTCTCATTACTTGAAAGTATCATGAAGGTCGGAAGAAAAATATATGTTGTGATTTCAGGAGATGCCTCTTTTTGGCAGCCTAACAACGCCTTTCATTGAGTGAGTTATTCGCCAGTCTCTGCTTAAGGCTACATCAAGAGGAAACAAACCTTAGAGATAGAACGTAGAACTGCTGTATTGTGTCAAGTTTCAAGAAGCTAGCACAAACCGTGTTTGATTTAGAGTTCTAACTGCATCTGTCAATATAGGAGAAAACGCAGTGAAACCTAAAAATTCAAACTGTTCCTGCAAACTAATGCTTCGACCTAGGAGAACGAAAGTTGGGCATCCAAGTTTGACTGGTGTACTGCTCATTACTTGAAAGTATCATGAAGGTGAGAAGAAAAAATATATGTTGTGATTTCAGGAGACTGTAGTTTTTTGGCAGCCTAACAACGCCTTCCATTGAGTGAGTTATTCGCAAGTCTCTGCTTAAGGCAACATCAAGAGGATACAAACCTTAGAGATAGAACGTAGAACTCTTGTATTGTGTCAAGTTTCAAGAAGCTAGCACAAACCGTGTTTGATTTAGGGTTCGAACTGCATCTGTCAATATAGAAGAAAACGCAGTGAAACCTAAAAATTCAAACTGTTCCTGCAAACGAATGCTTCGACCTAGGAGAACGAAACTTTGGCATCCAAGTTTGACTGGTGTACTGCTCATTACTTGAAAGTATCATGAAGGTCGGAAGAAAAAATATATGTTTTGATTTCAGGAGACTGTAGTTTTTTGGCAGCCTAACAACGCCTTTCATTGAGTGAGTTATTCGCCAGTCTCTGCTTAAGGCTACATCAAGAGGAAACAAACCATAGAGATAGAACGTAGAACTACTGTATTGTGTCAAGTTTCAAGAAGCTAGCACAAACCGTGTTTGATTTAGGGTTCGAACTGCATCTGTCAATATAGGACAAAACGCAGTGAAACCTAAAAATTCAAACTGTTCCTGCAAACGAATGCTTCGACCTAGGAGAACGAAACTTGTGCATCCAAGTTTGACTGGTGTACTGCTCATTACTTGAAAGTATCATGAAGGTCGGAAGAAAAAATATATGTTGTCATTTCAGGAGATGCTACTTTTTGGCAGCCTAACAACGCCTTTCATTGAGTGAGATATTCGCAAGTCTCTGCTTAAGGCTACATCAAGAGGATACAAACCTTAGCGATAGAACGTAGAACTCTTGTATTGTGTCAAGTTTCAAGAAGCTAGCACAAACCGTGTTTGATTTAGAGTTCTAACTGCATCTGTCAATATAGGAGAAAACGCAGTGAAACCTAAAAATTCAAACTGTTCCTGCAACGAATTCTTCGACCTAGTAGAACGAAACTTGGGCATCCAAGTTTGACTGGTGTACTGCTCATTACTTGAAAGTATCATGAAGGTCGGAAGAAAAAATATATGTTGTGATTTCAGGAGATGCCACTTTCTGGCAGCCTAACAATGCCATTCATTGAGTGAGTTATTCGCCAGTCTCTGCTTAAGGCTACATCAAGAGGAAACAAATCTTAGAGATAGAACGTAGAACTATTGTATTGTGTCAAGTTTCAAGAAGCTAGCACAAACCGTGTTTGATTTAGAGTTCTAACTGCATCTGTCAATATTGGAAAAAACGCAGTGAAACCTAAAAATTCAAACTGTTCCTGCAAACGAATGATTCGACCTAGGAGAACGAAACTTGGGCATCCAAGTTTGACTGGTGTACTGCTCATTACTTGAAAGTATCATGAAGGTCGGAAGAAAAAATATATGTTGTGATTTCAGGAGACTGTAGTTTTTTGGCAGCCTAACAACGCCTTTCATTGAGTGAGTTATTCGCCAGTCTCTGCTTAAGGCTACATCAAGAGGAAACAAACCATAGACATAGAACGTAGAACTATTGTATTGTGTCAAGTTTCAAGAAGCTAGCACAAACCGTGTTTGATTTAGAGTTCTAACTGCATCTGTCAATATAGGAGAAAACGCAGTGAAAAATAAAAATTCAAACTGTTCCTGCAAACGAATGCTTCGACCTAGGAGAACGAAACTTGGGCATCCAAGTTTGACTGGTGTACTGCTCATTACTTGAAAGTATCATGAAGGTCGGAAGAAAAAATATATGTTGTGATTTCAGGAGACTGTAGTTTTTTGGCAGCCTAACAACGCCTTTCATTGAGTGAGTTATTCGCCAGTCTCTGCTTAAGGCTACATCAAGAGGAAACAAACCTTAGAGATAGAACGTAGAACTATTGTATTGTGTCAAGTTTCAAGAAGCTAGCACAAACCGTGTTTGATTTAGAGTTCTAACTGCATCTGTCAATATAGGAGAAAACGCAGTGAAACCTAAAAATTCAAACTGTTCCTGCAAACGAATGCTTCGACCTAGGAGAACGAAACTTGGGCATCCAAGTTTGACTGGGGTACTGCTTATTACTTGAAAGTATCATGAAGGTCGGAAGAAAAAATATGTGTTGTGATTTCAGGAGATGCCACTTTTTGGCAGCCTAACAACGCCTTTCATTGAGTGCGTTATTCGCCAGTCTCTGCTTAAGGCTACATCAAGAGGAAACAAACCTTAGAGATAGAACGTAGAACTATTGTATTGTGTCAAGTTTCAAGAAGCTAGCACAAACCGTGTTTGATTTAGAGTTCTAACTGCATCTGTCAATATTGGAAAAAACGCACTGAAACCTAAAAATTCAAACTGTTCCTGCAAACGAATGCTTCGACCTAGGAGAACGAAACTTGGGCATCCAAGTTTGACTGGTGTACTGCTCATTACTTGAAAGTATCATGAAGGTCGGAAGAAAAAATATATGTTGTGATTTCAGGAGACTGTAGTTTTTTGGCAGCCTAACAACGCCTTTCATTGAGTGAGTTATTCGCAAGTCTCTGCTTAAGGCTACATCAAGAGGAAACAAACCTTAGCGATAGAACGTAGAACTATTGTATTGTGTCAAGTTTCAAAACCTAGCACAAACCGTGTTTGATTTAGAGTTCTAACTGCATCTGTCAATATAGGAGAAAACGCAGTGAAACCTAAAAATTCAGACTGTTCTTGCAAACGAATGCTTCGACCTAGGAGAACGAAACATGGGCATCCAAGTTTGACTGGTGTACTGCTCATTACTTGAAAGTATCATGAAGGTCGGAAGAAAAAATATATGTTGTGATTTCAGGAGATGCCACTTTTTGGCAGCCTAACAACGCCTTTCATTGAGTGAGTTATTCGCCAGTCTCTGCTTAAGGCTACATCAAGAGGAATCAAACCTTAGAGATAGAACGTAGAACTATTGTATTGTGTCAAGTTTCAAGAAGCTAGCACAAACCGTGTTTGATTTAGAGTTTAACTGCATCTGTCAATATTGGAGAAAACGCAGAGAAACCTAAAAATTCAAACTGTTCCTGCAAACGAATGCTTCGACCTAGGAGAACGAAAGTTGGGCATCCAATTTTGACTGGTGTACTGCTCATTACTTGAAAGTACCATGAAGGTGAGAAGAAAAAATATATGTTTTGATTTCAGGAGACTGTAGTTTTTTGGCAGCCTAACAACGCCTTTCATTGAGTGAGTTATTCGCCAGTCTCTGCTTAAGGCTACATCAAGAGGAAACAAACCTTAGAGATAGAACGTAGAACTACTGTATTGTGTCAAGTTTCAAGAAGCTAGCACAAACCGTGTTTGATTTAGAGTTCGAACTGCATCTGTCAATATAGAAGAAAACGCAGTGAAACCTAAAAATTCAAACTGTTCCTGCAAACGAATGCTTCGACCTAGGAGAACGAAACTTGGGCATCCAAGTTTGACTGGGGTACTGCTTATTACTTGAAAGTATCATGAAGGTCGGATGAAAAAATATATGTTGTGATTTCAGGAGATGCCACTTTTTGGCAGCCTAACAACGCCTTTCATTGAGTGAGTTATTCGCCAGTCTCTGCTTAAGGCTACATCAAGAGGAAACAAACCTTAGAGATAGAACGTAGAACTATTGTATTGTGTCAAGTTTCAAGAAGCTGGCACAAACCGTGTTTGATTTAGAGTTCTAAATGCATCTGTCAATATAGGAGAAAACGCAGTGTAACCTAAAAATTCAAACTGTTCCTGCAAAGGAATGCTTCGACCTAGGAGAACGAAACTTGGACATCCAAGTTTGACTGGTGTACTGCTCATTACTTGAATGTATCATGAAGGTCGGAAGAAAAAATATATGTTGTGATTTCAGGAGACTGTAGTTTTTTGGCAGCCTAACAACGCCTTTCATTGAGTGAGTTATTCGCCAGTCTCGGTTTAAGGCTACATCAAGAGGAAACAAACCTTAGATATAGAACGTAGAACTATTGTATTGTGTCAAGTTTCAAGAAACTAGCACAAACCGTGTTTGATTTAGAGTTCTAACTGCATCAGTCAATATAGGAGAAAACGCAGTGAAACCTAAAAATTCAAACTGTTCCTGCAAACGAATGCTTCGACCTAGGAGAACGAAACTTGGGCATCCAAGTTTGACTGGTGTACTGCTCATTACTTGAAACTATCATGAAGGTGAGAAGAAAAAATATATGTTGTGATTTCAGGAGACTGTAGTTTTTTGGCAGCCTAACAACGCCTTTCATTGAGTGAGTTATTCGCCAGTCTCTGCTTAAGGCTACATCAAGAGGAAACAAACCTTAGAGATAGAACGTAGAACTATTGTATTGTGTCAAGTTTCAAGAAGCTAGCACAAACCTTGTTTGATTTAGAGTTCTAACTGCATCTGTCAATATAGGAGAAAACGCAGTGAAACCTAAAAATTCAAACTGTTCCTGCAAACGAATGCTTTGACCTAGGAGAACGAAACTTGGGCATCCAAGTTTGACTGGTGTACTGCTCATTACTTGAAAGTATCATGAAGGTCGGAAGAAAAAATATATGTTGTGATTTCAGGAGACTGTAGTTTTTTGGCAGCCTAACAACGCCTTTCATTGAGTGAGTTATTCGCCAGTCTCTGCTTAAGGCTACATCAAGAGGAAACAAACCATAGACATAGAACGTAGAACTACTGTATTGTGTCAAGTTTCAAGAAGCTAGCACAAACCGTGTTTGATTTAGAGTTCTAACTTCATCTGTCAATATAGGAGAAAACGCAGTGAAAAATAAAAATTCAAACTGTTCCTGCAAACGAATGCTTCGACCTAGGAGAACGAAACTTGGGCATCCAAGTTTGACTGGTGTACTGCTCATTACTTGAAAGTATCATGAAGGTCGGAAGAAAAAATATATGTTGTGATTTCAGGAGACTGTAGTTTTTTGGCAGCCTAACAACGCCTTTCATTGAGTGAGTTATTCGCCAGTCTCTGCTTAAGGCTACATCAAGAGGAAACAAACCTTAGAGATAGAACGTAGAACTATTGTATTGTGTCAAGTTTCAAGAAGCTAGCACAAACCGTGTTTGATTTAGAGTTCTAACTGCATCTGTCAATATAGGAGAAAACGCAGTGAAACCTAAAAATTCAAACTGTTCCTGCAAAGGAATGCTTCGACCTAGGAGAACGAAACTTGGGCATCCAAGTTTGACTGGTGTACTGCTCATTACTTGAAAGTATCAGGAAGGTCGGAAGAAAAAATATATGTTGTGATTTCAGGAGATGCCACTTTTTGGCAGCCTAACAACGCCTTTCATTGAGTGAGTTATTCGCCAGTCTCTGCTTAAGGCTACATCAAGAGGAAACAAACCTTAGAGATAGAACGTAGAACTACTGTATTGTGTCAAGTTTCAAGAAGCTAGCACAAACCGTGTTTGATTTAGAGTTCGAACTGCATCTGTCAATATAGAAGAAAACGCAGTGAAACCTAAAAATTCAAACTGTTCCTGCAAACGAATGCTTCGACCTAGGAGAACGAAACTTTGGCATGCAAGTGTGACTGGTGTACTTCTCATTACTTGAAAGTATCATGAAGGTCGGAAGAAAAAATATATGTTGTGATTTCAGGAGATGCCTCTTTTTGGCAGCCTAACAACGCCTTTCATTGAGTGAGTTATTCGCCAGTCTCTGCTTAAGGCTACATCAAGAGGAAACAAACCTTAGAGATAGAACGTAGAACTGCTGTATTGTGTCAAGTTTCAAGAAGCTAGCACAAACCGTGTTTGATTTAGAGTTCTAACTGCATCTGTCAATATAGGAGAAAACGCAGTGAAACCTAAAAATTCAAACTGTTCCTGCAAACTAATGCTTCGACCTAGGAGAACGAAAGTTGGGCATCCAAGTTTGACTGGTGTACTGCTCATTACTTGAAAGTATCATGAAGGTGAGAAGAAAAAATATATGTTGTGATTTCAGGAGACTGTAGTTTTTTGGCAGCCTAACAACGCCTTTCATTGAGTGAGTTATTCGCAAGTCTCTGCTTAAGGCAACATCAAGAGGATACAAACCTTAGAGATAGAACGTAGAACTCTTGTATTGTGTCAAGTTTCAAGAAGCTAGCACAAACCGTGTTTGATTTAGGGTTCGAACTGCATCTGTCAATATAGAAGAAAACGCAGTGAAACCTAAAAATTCAAACTGTTCCTGCAAACGAATGCTTCGACCTAGGAGAACGAAACTTTGGCATCCAAGTTTGACTGGTGTACTGCTCATTACTTGAAAGTATCATGAAGGTCGGAAGAAAAAATATATGTTGTGATTTCAGGAGACTGTAGTTTTTTGGCAGCCTAACAACGCCTTTCATTGAGTGAGTTATTCGCCAGTCTCTGCTTAAGGCTACATCAAGAGGAAACAAACCATAGTGATAGAACGTAGAACTACTGTATTGTGTCAAGTTTCAAGAAGCTAGCACAAACCGTGTTTGATTTAGAGTTCGAACTGCATCTGTCAATATAGGAGAAAAGGCAGTGAAACCTAAAAATTCAAACTGTTCCTGCAAACGAATGCTTCGACCTAGGAGAACGAAACTTGGGCATCCAAGTTTGACTGGTGTACTGCTCATTACTTGAAAGTATCATAAAGGTGAGAAGAAAAAATATATGTTGTGATTTCAGGAGACTGTAGTTTTTTGGCAGCCTAACAACGCCTTTCATTGAGTGAGATATTCGCAAGTCTCTGCTTAAGGCTACATCAAGAGGATACAAACCTTAGCGATAGAACGTAGAACTCTTGTATTGTGTCAAGTTTCAAGAAGCTAGCACAAACCGTGTTTGATTTAGGGTTCGAACTGCATCTGTCAATATAGGACAAAACGCAGTGAAACCTAAAAATTCAAACTGTTCCTGCAAACGAATGCTTCGACCTAAAAGAACGAAACTTGGGCATCCAAGTTTGACTGGTGTACTGCTCATTACTTGAAAGTATCATGAAGGTCGGAAGAAAAAATATATGTTGTCATTTCAGGAGATGCTACTTTTTGGCAGCCTAACAACGCCTTTCATTGAGTGAGATATTCGCAAGTCTCTGCTTAAGGCTACATCAAGAGGATACAAACCTTAGCGATAGAACGTAGAACTCTTGTATTGTGTCAAGTTTCAAGAAGCTAGCACAAACCGTGTTTGATTTAGAGTTCTAACTGCATCTGTCCATATAGGAGAAAACGCAGTGAAACCTAAAAATTCAAACTGTTCCTGCAACGAATTCTTCGACCTAGGAGAACGAAACTTGGGCATCCAAGTTTGACTGGTGTACAGCTCCTTACTTGAAAGTATCATGAAGGTCGGAAGAAAAAATATATGTTGTGATTTCAGGAGACTGTAGTTTTTTGGCAGCCTAACAACGCCTTTCATTGAGTGAGTTATTCGCCAGTCTCTGCTTAAGGCTACATCAAGAGGAAACAAACCATAGAGATAGAACGTACAACTACTGTATTGTGTCAAGTTTCAAGAAGCTAGCACAAACCGTGTTTGATTTAGAGTTCTAACTGCATCTGTCAATATAGGAGAAAACGCAGTGAAACCTAAAAATTCAAACTGTTCCTGCAAACGAATGCTTCGACCTAGAACGAAACTTGGGCATCCAAGTTTGACTGGTGTACTGCTCATTACTTGAAAGTATCAGGAAGGTCGGAAGAAAAAATATATGTTGTGATTTCAGGAGACTGTAGTTTTTTGGCAGCCTAACAACGCCTTTCATTGAGTGAGTTATTCGCCAGTCTCTGCTTAAGGCTACATCAAGAGGAAACAAACCTTAGAGATAGAACGTAGAACTGTTGTATTGTGTCAAGTTTCAAGAAGCTAGCACAAACCTTGTTTGATTTAGAGTTCTAACTGCATCTGTCAATATAGGAGAAAACGCAGTGAAACCTAAAAATTCAAACTGTTCCTGCAAAGGAATGCTTCGACCTAGGAGAACGAAACTTGGGCATCCAAGTTTGACTGGTGTACTGCTCATTACTTGAAAGTATCATGAAGGTCGGAAGAAAAAATATATGTTGTGATTTCAGGAGATGCCACTTTTTGGCAGCCTAACAACGCCTTTCATTGAGTGAGTTATTCGCCAGTCTCTGCTTAAGGCTACATCAAGAGGAAACAAACCTTAGAGATAGAACGTAGAACTACTGTATTGTGTCAAGTTTCAAGAAGCTAGCACAAACCGTGTTTGATTTAGAGTTCGAACTGCATCTGTCAATATAGAAGAAAACGCAGTGAAACCTAAAAATTCAAACTGTTCCTGCAAACGAATGCTTCGACCTAGGAGAACGAAACTTTGGCATGCAAGTGTGACTGGTGTACTTCTCATTACTTGAAAGTATCATGAAGGTCGGAAGAAAAAATATATGTTGTGATTTCAGGAGATGCCTCTTTTTGGCAGCCTAACAACGCCTTTCATTGAGTGAGTTATTCGCCAGTCTCTGCTTAAGGCTACATCAAGAGGAAACAAACCTTAGAGATAGAACGTAGAACTGCTGTATTGTGTCAAGTTTCAAGAAGCTAGCACAAACCGTGTTTGATTTAGAGTTCTAACTGCATCTGTCAATATAGGAGAAAACGCAGTGAAACCTAAAAATTCAAACTGTTCCTGCAAACTAATGCTTCGACCTAGGAGAACGAAAGTTGGGCATCCAAGTTTGACTGGTGTACTGCTCATTACTTGAAAGTATCATGAAGGTGAGAAGAAAAAATATATGTTGTGATTTCAGGAGACTGTAGTTTTTTGGCAGCCTAACAACGCCTTTCATTGAGTGAGTTATTCGCAAGTCTCTGCTTAAGGCAACATCAAGAGGATACAAACCTTAGAGATAGAACGTAGAACTCTTGTATTGTGTCAAGTTTCAAGAAGCTAGCACAAACCGTGTTTGATTTAGGGTTCGAACTGCATCTGTCAATATAGAAGAAAACGCAGTGAAACCTAAAAATTCAAACTGTTCCTGCAAACGAATGCTTCGACCTAGGAGAACGAAACTTTGGCATCCAAGTTTGACTGGTGTACTGCTCATTACTTGAAAGTATCATGAAGGTCGGAAGAAAAAATATATGTTGTGATTTCAGGAGACTGTAGTTTTTTGGCAGCCTAACAACGCCTTTCATTGAGTGAGTTATTCGCCAGTCTCTGCTTAAGGCTACATCAAGAGGAAACAAACCATAGTGATAGAACGTAGAACTACTGTATTGTGTCAAGTTTCAAGAAGCTAGCACAAACCGTGTTTGATTTAGAGTTCGAACTGCATCTGTCAATATAGGAGAAAAGGCAGTGAAACCTAAAAATTCAAACTGTTCCTGCAAACGAATGCTTCGACCTAGGAGAACGAAACTTGGGCATCCAAGTTTGACTGGTGTACTGCTCATTACTTGAAAGTATCATAAAGGTGAGAAGAAAAAATATATGTTGTGATTTCAGGAGACTGTAGTTTTTTGGCAGCCTAACAACGCCTTTCATTGAGTGAGATATTCGCAAGTCTCTGCTTAAGGCTACATCAAGAGGATACAAACCTTAGCGATAGAACGTAGAACTCTTGTATTGTGTCAAGTTTCAAGAAGCTAGCACAAACCGTGTTTGATTTAGGGTTCGAACTGCATCTGTCAATATAGGACAAAACGCAGTGAAACCTAAAAATTCAAACTGTTCCTGCAAACGAATGCTTCGACCTAAAAGAACGAAACTTGGGCATCCAAGTTTGACTGGTGTACTGCTCATTACTTGAAAGTATCATGAAGGTCGGAAGAAAAAATATATGTTGTCATTTCAGGAGATGCTACTTTTTGGCAGCCTAACAACGCCTTTCATTGAGTGAGATATTCGCAAGTCTCTGCTTAAGGCTACATCAAGAGGATACAAACCTTAGCGATAGAACGTAGAACTCTTGTATTGTGTCAAGTTTCAAGAAGCTAGCACAAACCGTGTTTGATTTAGAGTTCTAACTGCATCTGTCCATATAGGAGAAAACGCAGTGAAACCTAAAAATTCAAACTGTTCCTGCAACGAATTCTTCGACCTAGGAGAACGAAACTTGGGCATCCAAGTTTGACTGGTGTACAGCTCCTTACTTGAAAGTATCATGAAGGTCGGAAGAAAAAATATATGTTGTGATTTCAGGAGACTGTAGTTTTTTGGCAGCCTAACAACGCCTTTCATTGAGTGAGTTATTCGCCAGTCTCTGCTTAAGGCTACATCAAGAGGAAACAAACCATAGAGATAGAACGTACAACTACTGTATTGTGTCAAGTTTCAAGAAGCTAGCACAAACCGTGTTTGATTTAGAGTTCTAACTGCATCTGTCAATATAGGAGAAAACGCAGTGAAACCTAAAAATTCAAACTGTTCCTGCAAACGAATGCTTCGACCTAGAACGAAACTTGGGCATCCAAGTTTGACTGGTGTACTGCTCATTACTTGAAAGTATCAGGAAGGTCGGAAGAAAAAATATATGTTGTGATTTCAGGAGACTGTAGTTTTTTGGCAGCCTAACAACGCCTTTCATTGAGTGAGTTATTCGCCAGTCTCTGCTTAAGGCTACATCAAGAGGAAACAAACCTTAGAGATAGAACGTAGAACTGTTGTATTGTGTCAAGTTTCAAGAAGCTAGCACAAACCTTGTTTGATTTAGAGTTCTAACTGCATCTGTCAATATAGGAGAAAACGCAGTGAAACCTAAAAATTCAAACTGTTCCTGCAAACGAATGCTTCGACCTAGGAGAACGAATCTTGGGCATCCAAGTTTGACTGGTGTACTGCTCATTACTTGAAAGTATCATGAAGGTCGGAAGAAAAAATATATGTTGTGATTTCAGGAGATGCCACTTTTTGGCAGCCTAACAATGCCTTTCATTGAGTGAGTTATTCGCCAGTCTCTGCTTAAGGCTACATCAAGAGGAAACAAACCTTAGAGATAGAACGTAGAACTATTGTATTGTGTCAAGTTTCAAGAAGCTAGCACAAACCGTGTTTGATTTAGAGTTCTAACTGCATCTGTCAATATAGGAGAAAACGCAGTGAAACCTAAAAATTCAAACTGTTCCTGCAAACGAATGCTTCGACCTAGGAGAACGAAACTTGGGCATCCAAGTTTGACTGGTGTACTGCTCATTACTTGAAAGTATCTTGAAGTTTGGAAGAAAAAATATATGTTGTGATTTCAGGAGACTGTAGTTTTTTGGCAGCCTAACAACGCCTTTCATTGAGTGAGTTATTCGCCAGTCTCTGCTTAAGGCTACATCAAGAGGAAACAAACCTTAGAGATAGAACGTAGAACTATTGTATTGTGTCAAGTTTCAAGAAGCTAGCACAAACCGTGTTTGATTTAGAGATCTAACTGCATCTGTCAATATAGGAGAAAACACAGTGAAACCTAAAAATTCAAACTGTTCCTGCAAAAGAGTGCTTCGACCTAGGAGAACGAAACTTGGGCATCCAAGTTTGACTGGTGTACTGCTCATTACTTGAAAGTATCATGAAGGTCGGAAGAAAAAATATATGTTGTGATTTCAGGAGACTGTAGTTTTTTGGCAGCCTAACAACGCTTTTCATTGAGTGAGTTATTCGCCAGTCTCTGCTTAAGGCTACATCAAGATGAAACACCTTAGAGATAGAACGTAGAACTATTGTATTGTGTCAAGTTTCAAGAAGCTAGCACAAACCATGTTTGATTTAGAGTTCTAACAGCATCTGTCAATATAGGAGAAAACGCAGTGAAACCTAAAAATTCAAACTGTTCCTGCAAACGAATGCTTCGACCTAGGAGAACGAAACTTGGGCATCCAAGTTTGACTGGTGTACTGCTCATTACTTGAAAGTATCATGAAGGTCGGAAGAAAAAATATATGTTGTGATTTCAGGAGATGCCACTTTTTGGCAGCCTAACAATGCCTTTCATTGAGTGAGTTATTCGCCAGTCTCTGCTTAAGGCTACATCAAGAGGAAACAAACCTTAGAGATAGAACGTAGAACTATTGTATTGTGTCAAGTTTCAAGAAGCTAGCACAAACCGTGTTTGATTTAGAGTTCTAACTGCATCTGTCAATATAGGAGAAAAGGCAGTGAAACCTAAAAATTCAAACTGTTCCTGCAAACGAATGCTTCGACCTAGGAGAACGAAACTTGGGCATCCAAGTTTGACTGGTGTACTGCTCATTACTTGAAAGTATCATGAAGGTGAGAAGAAAAAATATATGTTGTGATTTCAGGAGACTGTAGTTTTTTGGCAGCCTAACAACGCCTTTCATTGAGTGAGATATTCGCAAGTCTCTGCTTAAGGCTACATCAAGAGGATACAAATCTTAGCGATAGAACGTAGAACTCTTGTATTGTGTCAAGTTTCAAGAAGCTAGCACAAACCGTGTTTGATTTAGGGTTCGAACTGCATCTGTCAATATAGGAGAAAACGCAGTGAAACCTAAAAATTCAAACTGTTCCTGCAAATGAATGCTTCGACCTAGGAGAACGAAACTTGGGCATCCAAGTTTGACTGGTGTACTGCTCATTACTTGAAAGTATCATGAAGGTCGGAAGAAAAAATATATGTTGTGATTTCAGGAGACTGTAGTTTTTTGGCAGCCTAACAACGCCTTTCATTGAGTGAGTTATTCGCCAGTCTCTGCTTAAGGCTACATCAAGAGGAAACAAACCATAGAGATAGAACGTAGAACTACTGTATTGTGTCAAGTTTCAACAGGCTAGCACAAACCGTGTTTGATTTAGAGTTCTAACTGCAGCTGTCAATATAGGACAAAACGCAGTGAAACCTAAAAATTCAAACTGTTCCTGCAAACGAATGCTTCGACCTAGGAGAACGAAACTTGGGCATCCAAGTTTGACTGGTGTACTGCTCATTACTTGAAAGTATCATGAAGGTCGGAAGAAAAAATATATGTTGTGATTTCAGGAGATGCTACTTTTTGGCAGCCTAACAACGCCTTTCATTGAGTGAGTTATTCGCCAGTCTCTGCTTAAGGCTACATCAAGAGGAAACAAACCTTAGAGATAGAACGTAGAACTATTGTATTGTGTCAAGTTTCAAGAAGCTAGCACAAACCGTGTTTGATTTAGAGTTCTAACTGCATCTGTCAATATAGGAGAAAACGCAGTGAAACCTAAAAATTCAAACTGTTCCTGCAACGAATTCTTCGACCTAGGAGAACGAAACTTGGGCATCCAAGTTTGACTGGTGTACAGCTCATTACTTGAAAGTATCATGAAGGTCGGAAGAAAAAATATATGTTGTGATTTCAGGAGACTGTAGTTTTTTGGCAGCCTAACAATGCCTTTCATTGAGTGAGTTATTCGCCAGTCTCTGCTTAAGGCTACATCAAGAGGAAACAAACCATAGAGATAGAACGTACAACTACTGTATTGTGTCAAGTTTCAAGAAGCTAGCACAAACCGTGTTTGATTTAGAGTTCTAACTGCATCTGTCAATATAGGAGAAAACGCAGTGAAACCTAAAAATTCAAACTGTTCCTGCAAACGAATGCTTCGACCTAGAACAAAACTTGGGCATCCAAGTTTGACTGGTGTACTGCTCATTACTTGAAAGTATCAGGAAGGTCGGAAGAAAAAATATATGTTGTGATTTCAGGAGATTGTAGTTTTTTGGCAGCCTAAGAACGCCTTTCATTGAGTGAGTTATTCGCCAGTCTCTGCTTAAGTATACATCAAGAGGAAACAAACCTTAGAAATAGAACGTAGAACTATTGTATTTTGTCAAGTTTCAAGAAGCTAGCAGAAACCGTGTTTGATTTAGAGTTCTAACTGCATCTGTCAATATAGGAGAAAACGCAGTGAAACCTAAAAATTCAAAATGTTCCTGCAAACGAATGCTTCGACCTAGGAGAACGAAACTTGGGCATCCAAGTTTGACTGGTGTACTGCTCATTACTTGAAAGTATCATGAAGGTCGGAAGAAAAAATATATGTTGTGATTTCAGGAGACTGTAATTTTTTAGCAGCCTAACAACGCCTTTCATTGAGTGAGTTATTCGCCAGTCTCTGCTTAAGGCTACATCAAGAGGAAACAAACCTTAGAGATAGAACGTAGAACTATTGTATTGTGTCAAGTTTCAAGAAGCTAGCACAAACCGTGTTTGATTTAGAGTTCTAAATGCATCTGTCAATATAGGAGAAAACGCAGTGAAACCTAAAAATTCAAACTGTTCCTGCAAACGAATGTTTCGACCTAGGAGAACGAAACTTGGGCATCCATGTTTGACTGGTGTACTGCTCATTACTTGAAAGTATGAGGAAGGTCGGAAGAAAAAATATATGTTGTGATTTCAGGAGACTGTAGTTTTTTGGCAGCCTAACAACGCCTTTCATTGAGTGAGTTATTCGCCAGTCTCTGCTTAAGGCTACATCAAGAGGAAACAAACCTTAGAGATAGAACGTAGAACTATTGTATTGTGTCAAGTTTCAAGAAGCTAGCACAAACCGTGTTTGATTTAGTGTTCGAACTGCATCTGTCAATATAGAAGAAAACGCAGTGAAACCTAAAAATTCAAAATATTCCTGCAAACGAATGCTTCGACCTAGAAGAACGAAACTTGTGCATCCAAGTTTGACTGGTGTACTGCTCATTACTTGAAAGTATCATGAAGGTCGGAAGAAAAAATATATGTTGTGATTTCAGGAGACTGTAGTTTTTTGGCAGCCTAACAATGCCTTTCATTGAGTGAGTTATTCACCAGTCTCTGCTTAAGGCTACATCAAGAGGAAACAAACCATAGAGATAGAATGTAGAACTACTGTATTGTGTCAAATTTCAAGAGGCTAGCACAAACCGTGTTTGATTAGAGTTCTAACTGCATCTGTCAATATAGGAGAAAACGCAGTGAAACCTAAAAATTCAAATTGTTCCTGCAAACGAATGCTTCGACCTAGGAGAACGAAACTTGGGCATCCAAGTTTGACTGGTGTACTGCTCATTACTTGAAAGTATCATGAAGGTCGGAAGAAAAAATATATGTTGTGATTTCAGGAGACTGTAGTTTCTTGGCAGCCTAACAATGCCTTTCATTGAGTGAGTTATTCGCCAGTCTCTGCTTAAGTATACATCAAGAGGAAACAAACCTTAGAAATAGAACGTAGAACTATTGTATTTTGTCAAGTTTCAAGAAGCTAGCAGAAACCGTGTTTGATTTAGAGTTCTAACTGCATCTGTCAATATAGGAGAAAACGCAGTGAAACCTAAAAATTCAAATGTTCCTGCAAACGAATGCTTCGACCTAGGAGAACGAAACTTGGGCATCCAAGTTTGACTGGTGTACTGCTCATTACTTGAAAGTATCATGAAGGTCGGAAGAAAGAATATATGTTGTGATTTCAGGAGACTGTAATTTTTTGGCAGCCTAACAACGCCTTTCATTGAGTGAGTTATTCGCCAGTCTCTGCTTAAGGCTACATCAAGAGGAAACAAACCTTAGAGATAGAACGTAGAACTATTGTATTGTGTCAAGTTTCAAGAAGCTAGCACAAACCGTGTTTGATTTAGTGTTCGAACTGCATCTGTCAATATAGAAGAAAACGCAGTGAAACCTAAAAATTCAAAATATTCCTGCAAACGAATGCTTCGACCTAGAAGAACGAAACTTGTGCATCCAAGTTTGACTGGTGTACTGCTCATTACTTGAAAGTATCATGAAGGTCAGAAGAAAAAATATATGTTGTGATTTCAGGAGACTGTAGTTTTTTGGCAGCCTAACAATGCCTTTCATTGAGTGAGTTATTCTCCAGTCTCTGCTTAAGGCTACATCAAGAGGAAACAAACCATAGAGATAGAACGTAGAACTACTGTATTGTGTCAAGTTTCAAGAGGCTAGCACAAACCGTGTTTGATTTAGAGTTCTAACTGCATCTGTCAATATAGGAGAAAACGCAGTGAAACCTAAAAATTCAAACTGTTCCTGCAAACGAATGCTTCGACCTAGGAGAACGAAACTTGGGCATCCAAGTTTGACTGGTGTACTGCTCATTACTTGAAAGTATCATGAAGGTCGGAAGAAAAAATATATGTTGTGATTTCAGGAGACTGTAGTTTCTTGGCAGCCTAACAACGCCTTTCATTGAGTGAGTTATTCGCCAGTCTCTGCTTAAGGCTACATCAAGTGGAAGCATACCTCAGAGATAGAACGTAGAACTATTGTATTGTGTCAAGTTTCAAGAAGCTAGCACAACCGTGTTTGATTTAGAGTTCTAACTGCATCTGTCAATATAGGAGAAAACGCAGTGAAACCTAAAAATTCAAACTGTTCCTGCAAACGAATGCTTTCGACCTAGGAGAACGAACTTGGGCATCCAAGTTTGACTGGTGTACTGCTCATTACTTGAAAGTATCATGAAGTTCGGGAAGAAAAAATATATGTTGTGATTTCAGGAGACTGTAGTTTTTTGGCAGCCTAACAACGCCTTTCATTGAGTGAGTTATTCGCAAGTCTCTGCTTAAGGCTACATCAAGAGGAAACCAAACCTTAGAGATAGAACGTAGAACTATTGTATTGTGTCAAGTTTCAAGAAGGTAGCACAAACCGTGTTTGATTTAGAGTTCTAACTGCATCTGTCAATATAGGAGAAAACGCAGTGAAACCTAAAAATTCAAAATGTTCCTGCAAACGGAATGCTTCGACCTAGGAGAACGAAACTTGGGCATCCAAGTTTGACTGGTGTACTGCTCATTACTTGAAAGTATCATGAAGGTCGGAAGAAAAAATATATGTTGTGATTTCAGGAGACTGTAGTTTTTGGCAGCCTAACAACGCCTTTCATTGAGTGAGTTATTCGCCAGTCTCTGCTTAAGGCTACATCAAGAGGAAACAAACCTTAGAGATAGAACGTAGAACTATTGTATTGTGTCAAGTTTCAAGAAGCTAGCACAAACCGTGTTTGATTTAGAGTTCTAAATGCATCTGTCAATATAGGAGAAAACGCAGTGAACCTAAAAATTCAAACTGTTCCTGCAAACGAATGCTTCGACCTAGGAGAACGAAACTTGGGCATCCATGTTTGACTGGTGTACTGCTCATTACTTGAAAGTATGATGAAGGTCGGAAGAAAAAATATATGTTGTGATTTCAGAGACTGTAGTTTTTTGGCAGCCTAACAACGCCTTTCATTGAGTGAGTTATTAGCCAGTCTCTGCTTAAGGCTACATCAAGAGGAAACAAACCTTAGAGATAGAACGTAGAACTATTGTATTGTGTCAAGTTTCAAGAAGCTAGCACAAACCGTGTTTGATTTAGTGTTCGAACTGCATCTGTCAATATAGAAGAAAACGCAGTGAAACCTAAAAATTCAAAATATTCCTGCAAACGAATGCTTCGACCTAGAAGAACGAAACTTGTGCATCCAAGTTTGACTGGTGTACTGCTCATTACTTGAAAGTATCATGAAGGTCGGAAGAAAAAATATATGTTGTGATTTCAGGAGACTGTAGTTTTTTGGCAGCCTAACAATGCCTTTCATTGAGTGAGTTATTCGCCAGTCTCTGCTTAAGGCTACATCAAGAGGAAACAAACCATAGAGATAGAATGTAGAACTACTGTATTGTGTCAAGTTTCAAGAGGCTAGCACAAACCGTGTTTGATTTAGAGTTCTAACTGCATCTGTCAATATAGGAGAAAACGCAGTGAAACCTAAAAATTCAAACTGTTCCTGCAAACGAATGCTTCGACCTAGGAGAACGAAACTTGGGCATCCAAGTTTGACTGGTGTACTGCTCATTACTTGAAAGTATCATGAAGGTCGGAAGAAAAAATATATGTTGTGATTTCAGGAGACTGTAGTTTCTTGGCAGCCTAACAACGCCTTTCATTGAGTGAGTTATTCGCCAGTCTCTGCTTAAGGCTACATCAAGAGGAAGCATACCTCAGAGATAGAACGTAGAACTATTGTATTGTGTCAAGTTTCAAGAAGCTAGCACAAACCGTGTTTGATTTAGAGTTCTAACTGCATCTGTCAATATAGGAGAAAACGCAGTGAAACCTAAAAATTCAAACTGTTCCTGCAAACGAATGCTTCGACCTAGGAGAACGAAACTTGGGCATCCATGTTTGACTGGTGTACTGCTCATTACTTGAAAGTATGATGAAGGTCGGAAGAAAAAATATATGTTGTGATTTCAGGAGACTGTAGTTTTTTGGCAGCCTAACAACGCCTTTCATTGAGTGAGTTATTAGCCAGTCTCTGCTTAAGGCTACATCAATAGGAAACAAACCTTAGAGATAGAACGTAGAACTATTGTATTGTGTCAAGTTTCAAGAAGCTAGCACAAACCGTGTTTGATTTAGAGATCTAACAGCATCTGTCAATATAGGAGAAAACACAGTGAAACCTAAAAATTCAAACTGTTCCTGCAAACGAATGCTTCGACCTAGGAGAACGAAACTCGGGCATCCAAGTTTGACTGGTGTACTGCTCATTACTTGAAAGTATCATGAAGGTCGGAAGAAAAAATATATGTTGTGATTTCAGGAGACTGTAATTTTTTGGCAGCCTAACAACGCCTTTCATTGAGTGAGTTATTCGCCAGTCTCTGCTTAAGGCTACATCAAGAGGAAACAAACCTTAGAGATAGAACGTAGAACTATTGTATTGTGTCAAGTTTCAAGAAGCTAGCACAAACCGTGTTTGATTTAGTGTTCGAACTGCATCTGTCAATATAGAAGAAAACGCAGTAAAACCTAAAAATTCAAAATATTCCTGCAAACGAATGCTTCGACCTAGAAGAACGAAACTTGTGCATCCAAGTTTGACTGGTGTACTGCTCATTACTTGAAAGTATCATGAAGGTCAGAAGAAAAAATATATGTTGTGATTTCAGGAGACTGTAGTTTTTTGGCAGCCTAACAATGCCTTTCATTGAGTGAGTTATTCTCCAGTCTCTGCTTAAGGCTACATCAAGAGGAAACAAACCATAGAGATAGAACGTAGAACTACTGTATTGTGTCAAGTTTCAAGAGGCTAGCACAAACCGTGTTTGATTTAGAGTTCTAACTGCATCTGTCAATATAGGAGAAAACGCAGTGAAACCTAAAAATTCAAACTGTTCCTGCAAACGAATGCTTCGACCTAGGAGAACGAAACTTGGGCATCCAAGTTTGACTGGTGTACTGCTCATTACTTGAAAGTATCATGAAGGTCGGAAGAAAAAATATATGTTGTGATTTCAGGAGACTGTAGTTTCTTGGCAGCCTAACAACGCCTTTCATTGAGTGAGTTATTCGCCAGTCTCTGCTTAAGGCTACATCAAGAGGAAGCATACCTCAGAGATAGAACGTAGAACTATTGTATTGTGTCAAGTTTCAAGAAGCTAGCACAAACCGTGTTTGATTTAGAGTTCTAACTGCATCTGTCAATATAGGAGAAAACGCAGTGAAACCTAAAAATTCAAACTGTTCCTGCAAACGAATGCTTCGACCTAGGAGAACGAAACTTGGGCATCCAAGTTTGACTGGTGTACTGCTCATTACTTGAAAGTATCATGAAGTTCGGAAGAAAAAATATATGTTGTGATTTCAGGAGACTGTAGTTTTTTGGCAGCCTAACAACGCCTTTCATTGAGTGAGTTATTCGCAAGTCTCTGCTTAAGGCTACATCAAGAGGAAACAAACCTTAGAGATAGAACGTAGAACTATTGTATTGTGTCAAGTTTCAAGAAGGTAGCACAAACCGTGTTTGATTTAGAGTTCTAACTGCATCTGTCAATATAGGAGAAAACGCAGTGAAACCTAAAAATTCAAAATGTTCCTGCAAACGAATGCTTCGACCTAGGAGAACGAAACTTGGGCATCCAAGTTTGACTGGTGTACTGCTCATTACTTGAAAGTATCATGAAGGTCGGAAGAAAAAATATATGTTGTGATTTCAGGAGACTGTAGTTTTTGGCAGCCTAACAACGCCTTTCATTGAGTGAGTTATTCGCCAGTCTCTGCTTAAGGCTACATCAAGAGGAAACAAACCTTAGAGATAGAACGTAGAACTATTGTATTGTGTCAAGTTTCAAGAAGCTAGCACAAACCGTGTTTGATTTAGAGTTCTAAATGCATCTGTCAATATAGGAGAAAACGCAGTGAAACCTAAAAATTCAAACTGTTCCTGCAAACGAATGCTTCGACCTAGGAGAACGGAACTTGGGCATCCATGTTTGACTGGTGTACTGCTCATTACTTGAAAGTATGATGAAGGTCGGAAGAAAAAATATATGTTGTGATTTCAGGAGACTGTAGTTTTTTGGCAGCCTAACAACGCCTTTCATTGAGTGAGTTATTAGCCAGTCTCTGCTTAAGGCTACATCAAGAGGAATCAAACCTTAGAGATAGAACGTAGAACTATTGTATTGTGTCAAGTTTCACGAAGCTAGCACAAACCGTGTTTGATTTAGTGTTCGAACTGCATCTGTCAATATAGAAGAAAACGCAGTGAAACCTAAAAATTCAAAATATTCCTGCAAACGAATGCTTCGACCTAGAAGAACGAAACTTGTGCATCCAAGTTTGACTGGTGTACTGCTCATTACTTGAAAGTATCATGAAGGTCGGAAGAAAAAATATATGTTGTGATTTCAGGAGACTGTAGTTTTTTGGCAGCCTAACAATGCCTTTCATTGAGTGAGTTATTCGCCAGTCTCTGCTTAAGGCTACATCAAGAGGAAACAAACCATAGAGATAGAATGTAGAACTACTGTATTGTGTCAAGTTTCAAGAGGCTAGCACAAACCGTGTTTGATTTAGAGTTCTAACTGCATCTGTCAATATAGGAGAAAACGCAGTGAAACGTAAAAATTCAAACTGTTCCTGCAAACGAATGCTTCGACCTAGGAGAACGAAACTTGGGCATCCAAGTTTGACTGGTGTACTGCTCATTACTTGAAAGTATCATGAAGGTCGGAAGAAAAAATATATGTTGTGATTTCAGGAGACTGTAGTTTCTTGGCAGCCTAACAACGCCTTTCATTGAGTGAGTTATTCGCCAGTCTCTGCTTAAGGCTACATCAAGAGGAAGCATACCTCAGAGATAGAACGTAGAACTATTGTATTGTGTCAAGTTTCAAGAGGCTAGCACAAACCGTGTTTGATTTAGAGTTCTAACTGCATCTGTCAATATAGGAGAAAACGCAGTGAAACCTAAAAATTCAAACTGTTCCTGCAAACGAATGCTTTGACCTAGGAGAACGAAACTTGGGCATCCATGTTTGACTGGTGTACTGCTCATTACTTGAAAGTATGATGAAGGTCGGAAGAAAAAATATATGTTGTGATTTCAGGAGACTGTAGTTTTTTGGCAGCCTAACAACGCCTTTCATTGAGTGAGTTATTAGCCAGTCTCTGCTTAAGGCTACATCAAGAGGAAACAAACCTTAGAGATAGAACGTAGAACTATTGTATTGTGTCAAGTTTCAAGAAGCTAGCACAAACCGTGTTTGATTTAGAGATCTAACAGCATCTGTCAATATAGGAGAAAACACAGTGAAACCTAAAAATTCAAACTGTTCCTGCAAACGAATGCTTCGACCTAGGAGAACGAAACTCGGGCATCCAAGTTTGACTGGTGTACTGCTCATTACTTGAAAGTATCATGAAGGTCGGAAGAAAAAATATATGTTGTGATTTCAGGAGACTAGTTTTTTGGCAGCCTAACAACGCCTTTCATTGAGTGAGTTATTCGCCAGTCTCTGCTTAAGGCTACATCAAGAGGAAACAAACCATAGAGATAGAACGTAGAACTACTGTATTGTGTCAAGTTTCAAGAAGCTAGCACAAACCGTGTTTGATTTAGAGTTCTAACTGCAGCTGTCAATATAGGAGAAAACGCAGTGAAACCTAAAAATTCAAACTGTTCTGCAAACGAATGCTTCGAACTAGGAGAACGAAACTTGGGCATCCAAGTTTGACTGGTGTACTGCTCATTACTTGAAAGTTTCATGAAGGTCGGAAGAAAAATTATATGTTGTGATTTCAGGAGACTGTAGTTTTTTGGCAGCCTATGAACGCCTTTCATTGAGTGAGTTATTCGCCAGTCTCTGCTTAAGGCTACATCAAGAGGAAACAAACCTTAGAGATAGAACGTAGAACTATTGTATTTTGTCAAGTTTCAAGAAGCTAGCACAAACCGTGTTTGATTTAGAGTTCTAACTGCAGCTGTCAATATAGGAGAAAACGCAGTGAAACCTAAAAATTCAAACTGTTCTGCAAACGAATGCTTCGAACTAGGAGAACGAAACTTGGGCATCCAAGTTTGACTGGTGTACTGCTCATTACTTGAAAGTATCATGAAGGTCGGAAGAAAAAATATATGTTGTGATTTCAGGAGACTGTAGTTTTTTGGCAGCCTATGAACGCCTTTCATTGAGTGAGTTATTCGCCAGTCTCTGCTTAAGGCTACATCAAGAGGAAACAAACCTTAGAGATAGAACGTAGAACTATTGTATTTTGTCAAGTTTCAAGAAGCTAGCACAAACCGTGTTTGATTTAGAGTTCAACTGCATCTGTCAATATAGAAGAAAACGCAGTGAAACCTAAAAATTCAAACTGTTCCTGCAAACGAATGCTTCGACCTAGGAGAACGAAACTTGGGCATCCAAGTTTGACTGGTTTACTGCTCATTACTTGAAAGTATCATGAAGTTCGGAAGAAAAAATATATGTTGTGATTTCAGGAGACTGTAGTTTTTTGGCAGCCTAACAACGCCTTTCATTGAGTGAGTTATTCGCCAGTCTCTGCTTAAGGCTACATCAAGAGGAAACAAACCTTAGAGATAGAACGTAGAACTATTGTATTGCGTCAAGTTTCAAGAAGCTAGCACAAACCGTGTTTGATTTAGAGTTCTAACTGCATCTGTCAATATAGGAGAAAACACAGTGAAACCTAAAAATTCAAACTGTTATAGCAAACGAATGCTTCGTCCTAGGAGAACGAAACTTGGGCATCTAAGTTTGACTGGTGTACTGCTCATTACTTGAAAGTATCATGAAGGTCGGAAGAAAAAATATATGTTGTGATTTCAGGAGACTGTAGTTTCTTGGCAGCCTAACAACGTCTTTCATTGAGTGAGTTATTCGCCAGTCTCTGCTTAAGGCTACATCAAGAGGAAACAAACCATAGAGATAGAAGGTAGAACTACTGTATTGTGTCAAGTTTCAAGAAGCTAGCACAAACCGTGTTTGATTTAGAGTTCTAACTGCATCTGTCAATATAGGAGAAAACGCAGTGAAACCTAAAAATTCAAACTGTTCCTGCAAACGAATGCTTCGACCTAGGAGAACGAAACTTGGGCATCCAAGTTTGACTGGTGTACTGCTCATTACTTGAAAGTATCAGGAAGGTCGGAAGAAAAAATATATGTTGTGATTTCAGGAGACTGTAGTTTTTTGGCAGCCTAAGAACGCCTTTCATTGAGTGAGTTATTCGCCAGTCTCTGCTTAAGGATACATCAAGAGGAAACAAACCATAGAGATAGAAGGTAGAACTACTGTATTGTGTCAAGTTTCAAGAAGCTAGCAGAAACCGTGTTTGATTTAGAGTTCAGCTGCATCTGTCAATATAGAAGAAAACGCAGTGAAACCTAAAAATTCAAACTGTTCCTGCAAACGAATGCTTCGACCTAGGAGAACCAATCTTGGGCATCCAAGTTTGACTGGTGTACTGCTCATTACTTGAAAGTATCATGAAGTTCGGAAGAAAAAATATATGTTGTGATTTCAGGAGAATGTAGTTTTTTGGCAGCCTAACAACGCCTTTCATTGAGTGAGTTATTCGCCAGTCTCTGCTTAAGGCTACATCAAGAGGAAACAAACCTTAGAGATAGAACGTAGAACTATTGTATTGTGTCAAGTTTCAAGAAGCTAGCACAAATCGTGTTTGATTTAGAGTTCAACTGCATCTGTCAATATAGAAGAAAACGCAGTGAAACCTAAAAATTCAAACTGTTCCTGCAAACGAATGCTTCGACCTAGGAGAACGAATCTTGGGCATCCAAGTTTGACTGGTGTGCTGCTCATTACTTGAAAGTATCATGAAGTTCGGAAGAAAAAATATATGTTGTGATTTCAGGAGACTGCAGTTTTTTGGCAGCCTAACAACGCCTTTCATTGAGTGAGTTATTCGCAAGTCTCTGCTTAAGGCTACATCAAGAGGAAACAAACCTTAGAGATAGAACGTAGAACTATTGTATTGTGTCAAGTTTCAAGAAGGTAGCACAAACCGTGTTTGATTTAGAGTTCTAACTGCATCTGTCAATATAGGAGAAAACGCAGTGAAACCTAAAAATTCAAAATGTTCCTGCAAACGAATGCTTCGACCTAGGAGAACGAAACTTGGGCATCCAAGTTTGACTGGTGTACTGCTCATTACTTGAAAGTATCATGAAGGTCGGAAGAAGAAATATATGTTGTGATTTCAGGAGACTGTAGTTTTTTGGCAGCCTAACAACGCCTTTCAATGAGTGAGTTATTCGCCAGTCTCTGCTTAAGGCTACATCAAGAGGAAACAAACCTTAGAGATAGAACGTAGAACTATTGTATTGTGTCAAGTTTCAAGAAGCTAGCACAAACCGTGTTTGATTTAGAGTTCTAAATGCATCTGTCAATATAGGAGAAAACGCAGTGAAACCTAAAAATTTAAACTGTTCCTGCAAACGAATGCTTCGACCTAGGAGAACGAAACTTGGGCATCCATGTTTGACTGGTGTACTGCTCATTACTTGAAAGTATGATGAAGGTCGGAAGAAAAAATATATGTTGTGATTTCAGGAGACTTAATTTTTTTGGCAGCCTAACAACGCCTTTCATTGAGTGAGTTATTAGCCAGTCTCTGCTTAAGGCTACATCAAGAGGAAACAAACCTTAGAGATAGAACGTAGAACTATTGTATTGTGTCAAGTTTCAAGAAGCTAGCACAAACCGTGTTTGATTTAGTGTTCGATCTGCATCTGTCAATATAGAAGAAAACGCAGTGAAACCTAAAAATTCAAAATATTCCTGCAAACGAATGCTTCGACCTAGAAGAACGAAACTTGTGCATCCAAGTTTGACTGGTGTACTGCTCATTACTTGAAAGTATCATGAAGGTCGGAAGAAAAAATATATGTTGTGATTTCAGGAGACTGTAGTTTTTTGGCAGCCTAACAATGCCTTTCATTGAGTGAGTTATTCGCCAGTCTCTGCTTAAGGCTACATCAAGAGGAAACAAACCATAGAGATAGAACGTAGAACTACTGTATTGTGTCAAGTTTCAAGAGGCTAGCACAAACCGTGTTTGATTTAGAGTTCTAACTGCATCTGTCAATATAGGAGAAAACGCAGTGAAACCTAAAAATTCAAACTGTTCCTGCAAACGAATGCTTCGACCTAGGAGAACGAAACTTGGGCATCCAAGTTTGACTGGTGTACTGCTCATTACTTGAAAGTATCATGAAGTTCGGAAGAAAAAATATATGTTGTGATTTCAGGAGACTGTAGTTTCTTGGCAGCCTAACAACGCCTTTCATTGAGTGTGTTATTCGCCAGTCTCTGCTTAAGGCTACATCAAGAGGAAGCATACCTCACAGATAGAACGTAGAACTATTGTATTGTGTCAAGTTTCAAGAAGCTAGCACAAACCGTGTTTGATTTAGAGTTCTAACTGCATCTGTCAATATAGGAGAAAACGCAGTGAAACCTAAAAATTCAAACTGTTCCTTCAAACGAATGCTTCGACCTAGGAGAACGAAACTTGGGCATCCAAGTTTGACTGGTGTACTGCTCATTACTTGAAAGTATCTTGAAGTTCGGAAGAAAAAATATATGTTGTGATTTCAGGAGAATGTAGTTTTTTGGCAGCCTAACAATGCCTTTCAGTGAGTGAGTTGTTCGCCAGTCTCTGCTTAAGGCTACATCAAGAGGAAACAAACCTTAGAGATAGAACGTAGAACTATTGTATTGTGTCAAGTTTCAAGAAGCTAGCACAAACCGTGTTTGATTTAGAGATCTAACTGCATCTGTCAATATAGGAGAAAACACAGTGAAACCTAAAAATTCAAACTGTTCCTTCAAACGAATGCTTCGACCTAGGAGAACGAAACTTGGGCATCCAAGTTTGACTGGTGTACTGCTCATTACTTGAAAGTATCATGAAGGTCGGAAGAAAAAATATATGTTGTGATTTCAGGAGACTGTAGTTTTTTGGCAGCCTAACAACGCTTTTCTTTGAGTGAGTTATTCGCCAGTCTCTGCTTAAGGCTACATCAAGAGGAAACAAACCTTAGAGATAGAACGTAGAACTATTGTATTGTGTCAAGTTTCAAGAAGCTAGCACAAACCGTGTTTCATTTAGAGTTCTAACAGCATCTGTCAATATAGGAGAAAACTCAGTGAAACCTAAAAATTCAAACTGTTCCTGCAAACGAATGCTTCGACCTAGGAGAACGAAACTTGGGCATCCAAGTTTGACTGGTGTACTGCTCATTACTTGAAAGTATCATGAAGGTCGGAAGAAAAAATATATGTTGTGATTTCAGGAGACTGTAGTTTTTTGGCAGCCTAACAACGCCTTTCATTGACTGAGTTATTCGCCAGTCTCTGCTTAAGGCTACATCAAGAGGAAACAAACCTTAGAGATAGAACATAGAACTATTGTATTGTGTCAAGTTTCATGAAGCTAGCACAAACCGTGTTTGATTTAGAGTTCTAACTGCATCTGTCAATATAGGAGAAAACGCAGTGAAACCTAAAAATTCAAACTGTTCCTGCAAACGAATTCTTCGACCTAGGAGAACGAAACTTGGGCATCCAAGTTTGACTGGTGTACTGCTCATTACTTGAAAGTATCTTGAAGGTCGGAAGAAAAAATATATGTTGTGATTTCAGGAGACTGTAGTTTTTTGGCAGCCTATGAACGCCTTTCATTGAGTGAGTTATTCGCCAGTCTCTGCTTAAGGCTACATCAAGAGGAAACAAACCTTAGAGATAGAACGTAGAACTATTGTATTGTGTCAGGTTTCAAGAAGCTAGCACAAACCGTGTTTGATTTAGACTTCTAACTGCATCTGTCAATATAGGAGAAAACGCAGTGAAACCTAAAAATTCAAACTGTTCCTGCAAACGAATGCTTCGACCTAGGAGAACGAAACTTGGGCATCCAAGTTTGACTGGTGTACTGCTCATTACTTGAAAGTATCATGAAGGTCGGAAGAAAAAATATATGTTGTGATTTCAGGAGACTGTAGTTTCTTGGCAGCCTAACAACGCCTTTCATTGAGTGAGTTATTCGCCAGTTTCTGCTTAAGGCTACATCAAGAGGAAACAAACCTTAGAGATAGAACGTAGAACTATTGTATTGTGTCAAGTTTCAAGAAGCTAGCACAAACCGTGTTTGATTTAGAGTTCTAAATGCATCTGTCAATATAGGAGAAAACGCAGTGAAACCTAAAAATTCAAACTGTTCCTGCAAACGAATGCTTCGACCTAGGAGAACGAAACTTGGGCATCCATGTTTGACTGGTGTACTGCTCATTACTTGAAAGTATGATGAAGGTCTGAAGAAAAAATATATGTTGTGATTTCAGGAGACTGTAGTTTTTTGGCAGCCTAACAACGCCTTTCATTGAGTGAGTTATTAGCCAGTCTCTGCTTAAGGCTACATCAAGAGGAAACAAACCTTAGAGATAGAACGTAGAACTATTGTATTGTGTCAAGTTTCAAGAAGCTAGCACAAACCGTGTTTGATTTAGAGTTCTAACTGCATCTGTCAATATAGGAGAAAACGCAGTGAAACCTAAAAATTCAAACTGTTCCTGCAAACGAATGCTTCGACCTAGGAGAACGAAACTTGGGCATCCAAGTTTGACTGGTGTACTGCTCATTACTTGAAAGTATCATGAAGGTCGGAAGAAAAAATATATGTTGTGATTTCAGGAGACTGTAGTTTTTTGGCAGCCTAACAACGCCTTTCATTGAGTGAGTTATTCGCCAGTTTCTGCTTAAGGCTACATCAAGAGGAAACAAACCTTAGAGATAGAACGTAGAACTATTGTATTGTGTCAAGTTTCAAGAAGCTAGCACAAACCGTGTTTGATTTAGAGTTCAACTGCATCTGTCAATATAGAAGAAAACGCAGTGAAACCTAAAAATTCAAATTGTTCCTGCAAACGAATGCTTCGACCTAGGAGAACGAAACTTGGGCATCCAAGTTTGACTGGTGTACTGCTCATTACTTGAAAGTATCATGAAGTTCGGAAGAAAAAATATATGTTGTGATTTCAGGAGACTGTAGTTTTTTGGCAGCCTAACAACGCCTTTCATTGAGTGAGTTATTCTCCAGTCTCTGCTTAAGGCTACATCAAGAGGAAACAAACCTTAGAGATAGAACGTAGAACTATTGTATTGTGTCAAGGTTCAAGAAGGTAGCACAAACCGTGTTTGATTTAGAGTTCTAACTGCATCTGTCAATATAGGAGAAAACGCAGTGAAACCTAAAAATTCAAAATGTTCCTGCAATCGAATGCTTCGACCTAGGAGAACGAAACTTGGGCATCCAAGTTTGACTGGTGTACTGCTCATTACTTGAAAGTATCATGAAGTTCGGAAGAAAAAATATATGTTGTGATTTCAGGAGACTGTAGTTTTTTGGCAGCCTAACAACGCCTTTCATTGAGTGAGTTATTCGCCAGTCTCTGCTTAAGGCTACATCAAGAGGAAACAAACCTTAGAGATAGAACGTAGAACTATTGTATTGTGTCAAGTTTCAAGAAGCTAGCACAAACCGTGTTTGATTTAGAGTTCTAACTGCATCTGTCAATATAGGAGAAAACGCAGTGAAACCTAAAAATTCAAACTGTTCCTGCAAACGAATGCTTCGACCTAGGAGAACGAATCTTGGGCATCCAAGTTTGACTGGTGTACTGCTCATTACTTGAAAGTATCATGAAGGTCGGAAGAAAACATATATGTTGTGATTTCAGGAGACTGTAGTTTTTTGGCAGCCTAACAATGCCTTTCATTGAGTGAGTTATTCGCCAGTCTCTGCTTAAGGCTACATCAAGAGGAAACAAACCATAGAGATAGAACGTAGAACTACTGTATTGTGTCAAGTTTCAAGAGGCTAGCACAAACCGTGTTTGATTTAGAGTTCTAACTGCATCTGTCAATATAGGAGAAAACGCAGTGAAACCTAAAAATTCAAACTGTTCCTGCAAACGAATGCTTCGACCTAGGAGAACGAAACTTGGGCATCCAAGTTTGACTGGTGTACTGCTCATTACTTGAAAGTATCATGAAGGTCGGAAGAAAAAATATATGTTGTGATTTCAGGAGACTGTAGTTTTTTGGCAGCCTAACAATGCCTTTCATTGAGTGAGTTATTCGCCAGTCTCTGCTTAAGGCTACATCAAGAGGAAACAAACCATAGAGATAGAACGTAGAACTACTGTATTGTGTCAAGTTTCAAGAGGCTAGCACAAACCGTGTTTGATTTAGAGTTCTAACTGCATCTGTCAATATAGGAGAAAACGCAGTGAAACCTAAAAATTCAAACTGTTCCTGCAAACGAATGCTTCGACCTAGGAGAACGAAACTTGGGCATCCAAGTTTGACTGGTGTACTGCTCATTACTTGAAAGTATCATGAAGGTCGGAAGAAAAAATATATGTTGTGATTTCAGGAGACTGTACTTTCTTGGCAGCCTAACAACGCCTTTCATTGAGTGAGTTATTCGCCAGTCTCTGCTTAAGGCTACATCAAGCGGAAGCATACCTCCGAGATAGAACGAAGAACTATTGTATTGTGTCAAGTTTCAAGAAGCTAGCACAAACCGTGTTTGATTTAGAGTTCTAACTGCATCTGTCAATATAGGAGAAAACGCAGTGAAACCTAAAAATTCAAACTGTTCCTGCAAACGAATGCTTCGACCTAGGAGAACGAAACTTGGGCATCCAAGTTTGACTGGTGTACTGCTCATTACTTGAAAGTATCTTGAAGTTCGGAAGAAAAAATATATGTTGTGATTTCAGGAGACTGTAGTTTCTTGGCAGCCTAACAACGCCTTTCATTGAGTGAGTTATTCGCCAGTCTCTGCTTAAGGCTACATCAAGAGGAAACAAACCTTAGAGATAGAACGTAGAACTATTGTATTGTGTCAAGTTTCAAGAAGCTAGCACAAACCGTGTTTGATTTAGAGATCTAACTGCATCTGTCAATATAGGAGAAAACACAGTGAAACCTAAAAATTCAAGTGTTCCTGCAAAAGAATGCTTCGACCTAGGAGAACGAAACTTGGGCATCCAAGTTTGACTGGTGTACTGCTCATTACTTGAAAGTATCATGAAGGTCGGAAGAAAAAATATATGTTGTGATTTCAGGAGACTGTAGTTTTTTGGCAGCCTAACAACGCTTTTCATTGAGTGAGTTATTCGCCAGTCTCTGCTTAAGGCTACATCAAGAGGAAACACCTTAGAGATAGAACGTAGAACTATTGTATTGTGTCAAGTTTCAAGAAGCTAGCACAAACCGTGTTTGATTTAGAGTTCTAACAGCATCTGTCAATATAGGAGAAAACGCAGTGAAACCTAAAAATTCAAACTGTTCCTGCAAACGAATGCTTCGACCTAGGAGAACGAAACTTGAGCATCCAAGTTTGACTGGTGTACTGCTCATTACTTGAAAGTATCATGAAGGTCGGAAGAAAAAATATATGTTGTGATTTCAGGAGACTGTAGTTTTTTGGCAGCCTAACAACGCCTTTCATTGAGTGAGTTATTTGCCAGTCTCTGCTTAAGGCTACATCAAGAGGAAACAAACCTTAGAGATAGAACGTAGAACTATTGTATTGTGTCAAGTTTCAAGAAGGTAGCACAAACCGTGTTTGATTTAGAGTTCTAACTGCATCTGTCAATATAGGAGAAAACGCAGTGAAACCTAAAAATTCAAACTGTTCCTGCAAACGAATGCTTCGACCTAGGAGAACGAAAATTGGGCATCCAAGTTTGACTGGTTGACTGCTCATTACTTGAAAGTATCATGAAGTTCGGAAGAAAAAATATATGTTGTGATTTCAGGAGACTGTAGTTTTTTGGCAGCCTAACAACGCCTTTTATTGAGTGAGTTATTCGCCAGTCTCTGCTTAAGGCTACATCAAGAGGAAACAAACCTTAGAGATAGAACGTAGAACTATTGTATTGTGTGAAGTTTCAAGAAGGTAGCACAAACCGTGTTTGATTTAGAGTTCTAACAGCATCTGTCAATATAGGAGAAAACGCAGTGAAACCTAAAAATTCAAACTGTTCCTGCAAACGAATGCTTCGACCTAGGAGAACGAAACTTGAGCATCCAAGTTTGACTGGTGTACTGCTCATTACTTGAAAGTATCATGAAGGTCGGAAGAAAAAATATATGTTGTGATTTCAGGAGACTGTAGTTTTTTGGCAGCCTAACAACGCCTTTCATTGAGTGAGTTATTCGCCAGTCTCTGCTTAAGGCTACATCAAGAGGAAACAAACCTTAGAGATAGAACGTAGAACTATTGTATTGTGTCAAGTTTCAAGAAGGTAGCACAAACCGTGTTTGATTTAGAGTTCTAACTGCATCTGTCAATATAGGAGAAAACGCAGTGAAACCTAAAAATTCAAAATGTTCCTGCAATCGAATGCTTCGACCTAGGAGAACGAAACTTGGGCATCCAAGTTTGACTGGTGTACTGCTCATTACTTGAAAGTATCATGAAGGTCGGAAGAAAAAATATATGTTGTGATTTCAGGAGACTGTAGTTTTTTGGCAGCCTAACAACGCCTTTCATTGAGTGAGTTATTCGCCAGTCTCTGCTTAAGGCTACATCAAGAGGAAACAAACCTTAGAGATAGAACGTAGAACTATTGTATTTTGTCAAGTTTCAAGATGCTAGCACAAACCGTGTTTGATTTAGAGTTCAACTGCATCTGTCAATAAAGAAGAAAACGCAGTGAAACCTAAAAATTCAAACTGTTCCTGCAAACGAATGCTTCGACCTAGGAGAACGAAAATTGGGCATCCAAGTTTGACTGGTTGACTGCTCATTACTTGAAAGTATCATGAAGTTCGGAAGAAAAAATATATGTTGTGATTTCAGGAGACTGTAGTTTTTTGGCAGCCTAACAACGCCTTTTATTGAGTGAGTTATTCGCCAGTCTCTGCTTAAGGCTACATCAAGAGGAAACAAACCTTAGAGATAGAACGTAGAACTATTGTATTGTGTGAAGTTTCAAGAAGGTAGCACAAACCGTGTTTGATTTAGAGTTCTAACTGCATCTGTCAATATAGGAGAAAACGCAGTGAAACCTAAAAATTCAAACTGTTCCTGCAAACGAATGCTTCGACCCAGGAGAATGAAACTTGGGCATCCAAGTTTGACTGGTGTACTGCTCATTACTTGAAAGTATCATGAAGGTCGGAAGAAAAAATATATGTTGTGATTTCAGGAGACTGTAGTTTTTTGGCAGCCTAACAACGCCTTTCATTGAGTGAGTTATTCGCCAGTCTCTGCTTAAGGCTACATCAAGAGGAAACAAACCATAGACATAGAACGTAGAACTATTGTATTGTGTCAAGTTTCAAGAAGCTAGCACAAACCGTGTTTGATTTAGAGTTCTCACTTCATCTGTCAATATAGGAGAAAACGCAGTGAAAAATAAAAATTCAAACTGTTCTTGCATACGAATGCTTCGACCTAGGAGAACGAAACTTGGGCATCCAAGTTTGACTGGTGTACTGCTCATTACTTGAAAGTATCTTGAAGGTCGGAAGAAAAAATATATGTTGCGATTTCAGGAGATGCTACTTTTTGGCATCCGAACAACGCCTTTCATTGAGTGAGTTATTCGCCAGTCTCAGCTTAAGGCTACATCAAGAGGAAACAAACCTTAGATATAGAACTTAGAAGTATTGTATTGTGTCAAGTTTCAAGAAACTAGCACAAACCGTGTTTGATTTAGAGTTCTAACTGCATCTGTCAATATAGGAGAAAACGCAGTGAAACCTAAAAATTCAAACTGTTCCTGCAAACGAATGCTTCGACCTAGGAGAACGAAACTTTTGCATCCAAGTTTGACTGGTGTACTGCTCATTACTTTAAAGTATCATGAAGGTCAAAGAAAAAATATATGTTGTGATTACAGGAGACTGTAGTTTTTTGGCAGCCTAACAACGCCTTTCATTGAGTGAGTTATTCGCCAGTCTCTGCTTAAGGCTACGTCAAGAGGAAACAAACCTTAGAGATAGAACGTAGAACTATTGTATTGTGTCAAGTTTCAAGAAGCTAGCACAAACCTTGTTTGATTTAGAGTTCTAACTGCATCTGTCAATATAGGAGAAAACGCAGTGAAACCTAAAAATTCAAACTGTTCCTGCAAACGAATGCTTCAACCTAGGAGAACGAAACTTGGGCATCCAAGTTTGACTGGTGTACTGCTCATTACTTGAAAGTATCATGAAGGTCGGAAGAAAAAATATATGTTGTGATTTCAGGAGACTGTAGTTTTTTGGCAGCCTAACAACGCCTTTCATTGAGTGAGTTATTCGCCAGTCTCTGCTTAAGGCTACATCAAGAGGAAACAAACCTTAGAGATAGAACGTAGAACTATTGTATTGTGTCAAGTTTCAAGAAGCTAGCACAAACCGTGTTTGATTTAGAGTTCAACTGCATCTGTCAATATAGGAGAAAACGCAGTGAAACCTAAAAATTCAAACTGTTCCTGCAAACGAATGCTTCGACCTAGGAGAACGAAACTTGGGCATCCAAGTTTGACTGGTGTACTGCTCATTACTTGAAAGTATCATGAAGGTCGGAAGAAAAAATATATGTTGTGATTTCAGGAGACTGTAGTTTTTTGGCAGCCTAACAACGCCTTTCATTGAGTGAGTTATTCGCCAGTTTCTGCTTAAGGCTACATCAAGAGGAAACAAACCTTAGAGATAGAACGTAGAACTATTGTATTGTGTCAAGTTTCAAGAAGCTAGCACAAACCGTGTTTGATTTAGAGTTCAACTGCATCTGTCAATATAGAAGAAAACGCAGTGAAACCTAAAAATTCAAACTGTTCCTGCAAACGAATGCTTCGACCTAGGAGAACGAAACTTGGGCATCCAAGTTTGACTGGTGTACTGCTCATTACTTGAAAGTATCATGAAGTTCGGAAGAAAAAATATATGTTGTGATTTCAGGAGACTGTAGTTTTTTGGCAGCCTAACAACGCCTTTCATTGAGTGAGTTATTCTCCAGTCTCTGCTTAAGGCTACATCAAGAGGAAACAAACCTTAGAGATAGAACGTAGAAATATTGTATTGTGTCAAGGTTCAAGAAGGTAGCACAAACCGTGTTTGATTTAGAGTTCTAACTGCATCTGTCAATATAGGAGAAAACGCAGTGAAACCTAAAAATTCAAAATGTTCCTGCAATCGAATGCTTCGACCTAGGAGAACGAAACTTGGGCATCCAAGTTTGACTGGTGTACTGCTCATTACTTGAAAGTATCATGAAGTTCGGAAGAAAAAATATATGTTGTGATTTCAGGAGACTGTAGTTTTTTGGCAGCCTAACAACGCCTTTCATTGAGTGAGTTATTCGCCAGTCTCTGCTTAAGGCTACATCAAGAGGAAACAAACCTTAGAGATAGAACGTAGAACTATTGTATTGTGTCAAGTTTCAAGAAGCTAGCACAAACCGTGTTTGATTTAGAGTTCTAACTGCATCTGTCAATATAGGAGAAAACGCAGTGAAACCTAAAAATTCAAACTGTTCCTGCAAACGAATGCTTCGACCTAGGAGAACGAATCTTGGGCATCCAAGTTTGACTGGTGTACTGCTCATTACTTGAAAGTATCATGAAGGTCGGAAGAAAACATATATGTTGTGATTTCAGGAGACTGTAGTTTTTTGGCAGCCTAACAATGCCTTTCATTGAGTGAGTTATTCGCCAGTCTCTGCTTAAGGCTACATCAAGAGGAAACAAACCATAGAGATAGAACGTAGAACTACTGTATTGTGTCAAGTTTCAAGAGGCTAGCACAAACCGTGTTTGATTTAGAGTTCTAACTGCATCTGTCAATATAGGAGAAAACGCAGTGAAACCTAAAAATTCAAACTGTTCCTGCAAACGAATGCTTCGACCTAGGAGAACGAAACTTGGGCATCCAAGTTTGACTGGTGTACTGCTCATTACTTGAAAGTATCATGAAGGTCGGAAGAAAAAATATATGTTGTGATTTCAGGAGACTGTAGTTTTTTGGCAGCCTAACAATGCCTTTCATTGAGTGAGTTATTCGCCAGTCTCTGCTTAAGGCTACATCAAGAGGAAACAAACCATAGAGATAGAACGTAGAACTACTGTATTGTGTCAAGTTTCAAGAGGCTAGCACAAACCGTGTTTGATTTAGAGTTCTAACTGCATCTGTCAATATAGGAGAAAACGCAGTGAAACCTAAAAATTCAAACTGTTCCTGCAAACGAATGCTTCGACCTAGGAGAACGAAACTTGGGCATCCAAGTTTGACTGGTGTACTGCTCATTACTTGAAAGTATCATGAAGGTCGGAAGAAAAAATATATGTTGTGATTTCAGGAGACTGTACTTTCTTGGCAGCCTAACAACGCCTTTCATTGAGTGAGTTATTCGCCAGTCTCTGCTTAAGGCTACATCAAGCGGAAGCATACCTCCGAGATAGAACGAAGAACTATTGTATTGTGTCAAGTTTCAAGAAGCTAGCACAAACCGTGTTTGATTTAGAGTTCTAACTGCATCTGTCAATATAGGAGAAAACGCAGTGAAACCTAAAAATTCAAACTGTTCCTGCAAACGAATGCTTCGACCTAGGAGAACGAAACTTGGGCATCCAAGTTTGACTGGTGTACTGCTCATTACTTGAAAGTATCTTGAAGTTCGGAAGAAAAAATATATGTTGTGATTTCAGGAGACTGTAGTTTCTTGGCAGCCTAACAACGCCTTTCATTGAGTGAGTTATTCGCCAGTCTCTGCTTAAGGCTACATCAAGAGGAAACAAACCTTAGAGATAGAACGTAGAACTATTGTATTGTGTCAAGTTTCAAGAAGCTAGCACAAACCGTGTTTGATTTAGAGATCTAACTGCATCTGTCAATATAGGAGAAAACACAGTGAAACCTAAAAATTCAAGTGTTCCTGCAAAAGAATGCTTCGACCTAGGAGAACGAAACTTGGGCATCCAAGTTTGACTGGTGTACTGCTCATTACTTGAAAGTATCATGAAGGTCGGAAGAAAAAATATATGTTGTGATTTCAGGAGACTGTAGTTTTTTGGCAGCCTAACAACGCTTTTCATTGAGTGAGTTATTCGCCAGTCTCTGCTTAAGGCTACATCAAGAGGAAACACCTTAGAGATAGAACGTAGAACTATTGTATTGTGTCAAGTTTCAAGAAGCTAGCACAAACCGTGTTTGATTTAGAGTTCTAACAGCATCTGTCAATATAGGAGAAAACGCAGTGAAACCTAAAAATTCAAACTGTTCCTGCAAACGAATGCTTCGACCTAGGAGAACGAAACTTGAGCATCCAAGTTTGACTGGTGTACTGCTCATTACTTGAAAGTATCATGAAGGTCGGAAGAAAAAATATATGTTGTGATTTCAGGAGACTGTAGTTTTTTGGCAGCCTAACAACGCCTTTCATTGAGTGAGTTATTTGCCAGTCTCTGCTTAAGGCTACATCAAGAGGAAACAAACCTTAGAGATAGAACGTAGAACTATTGTATTGTGTCAAGTTTCAAGAAGGTAGCACAAACCGTGTTTGATTTAGAGTTCTAACTGCATCTGTCAATATAGGAGAAAACGCAGTGAAACCTAAAAATTCAAAATGTTCCTTCAATCGAATGCTTCGACCTAGGAGAACGAAACTTGGGCATCCAAGTTTGACTGGTGTACTGCTCATTACTTGAAAGTATCATGAAGGTCGGAAGAAAAAATATATGTTGTGATTTCAGGAGACTGTAGTTTTTTGGCAGCCTAACAACGCCTTTCATTGAGTGAGTTATTCGCCAGTCTCTGCTTAAGGCTACATCAAGAGGAAACAAACCTTAGAGATAGAACGTAGAACTATTGTATTTTGTCAAGTTTCAAGATGCTAGCACAAACCGTGTTTGATTTAGAGTTCAACTGCATCTGTCAATAAAGAAGAAAACGCAGTGAAACCTAAAAATTCAAACTGTTCCTGCAAACGAATGCTTCGACCTAGGAGAACGAAAATTGGGCATCCAAGTTTGACTGGTTGACTGCTCATTACTTGAAAGTATCATGAAGTTCGGAAGAAAAAATATATGTTGTGATTTCAGGAGACTGTAGTTTTTTGGCAGCCTAACAACGCCTTTTATTGAGTGAGTTATTCGCCAGTCTCTGCTTAAGGCTACATCAAGAGGAAACAAACCTTAGAGATAGAACGTAGAACTATTGTATTGTGTGAAGTTTCAAGAAGGTAGCACAAACCGTGTTTGATTTAGAGTTCTAACAGCATCTGTCAATATAGGAGAAAACGCAGTGAAACCTAAAAATTCAAACTGTTCCTGCAAACGAATGCTTCGACCTAGGAGAACGAAACTTGAGCATCCAAGTTTGACTGGTGTACTGCTCATTACTTGAAAGTATCATGAAGGTCGGAAGAAAAAATATATGTTGTGATTTCAGGAGACTGTAGTTTTTTGGCAGCCTAACAACGCCTTTCATTGAGTGAGTTATTCGCCAGTCTCTGCTTAAGGCTACATCAAGAGGAAACAAACCTTAGAGATAGAACGTAGAACTATTGTATTGTGTCAAGTTTCAAGAAGGTAGCACAAACCGTGTTTGATTTAGAGTTCTAACTGCATCTGTCAATATAGGAGAAAACGCAGTGAAACCTAAAAATTCAAAATGTTCCTGCAATCGAATGCTTCGACCTAGGAGAACGAAACTTGGGCATCCAAGTTTGACTGGTGTACTGCTCATTACTTGAAAGTATCATGAAGGTCGGAAGAAAAAATATATGTTGTGATTTCAGGAGACTGTAGTTTTTTGGCAGCCTAACAACGCCTTTCATTGAGTGAGTTATTCGCCAGTCTCTGCTTAAGGCTACATCAAGAGGAAACAAACCTTAGAGATAGAACGTAGAACTATTGTATTTTGTCAAGTTTCAAGATGCTAGCACAAACCGTGTTTGATTTAGAGTTCAACTGCATCTGTCAATAAAGAAGAAAACGCAGTGAAACCTAAAAATTCAAACTGTTCCTGCAAACGAATGCTTCGACCTAGGAGAACGAAAATTGGGCATCCAAGTTTGACTGGTTGACTGCTCATTACTTGAAAGTATCATGAAGTTCGGAAGAAAAAATATATGTTGTGATTTCAGGAGACTGTAGTTTTTTGGCAGCCTAACAACGCCTTTTATTGAGTGAGTTATTCGCCAGTCTCTGCTTAAGGCTACATCAAGAGGAAACAAACCTTAGAGATAGAACGTAGAACTATTGTATTGTGTGAAGTTTCAAGAAGGTAGCACAAACCGTGTTTGATTTAGAGTTCTAACTGCATCTGTCAATATAGGAGAAAACGCAGTGAAACCTAAAAATTCAAACTGTTCCTGCAAACGAATGCTTCGACCCAGGAGAATGAAACTTGGGCATCCAAGTTTGACTGGTGTACTGCTCATTACTTGAAAGTATCATGAAGGTCGGAAGAAAAAATATATGTTGTGATTTCAGGAGACTGTAGTTTTTTGGCAGCCTAACAACGCCTTTCATTGAGTGAGTTATTCGCCAGTCTCTGCTTAAGGCTACATCAAGAGGAAACAAACCATAGACATAGAACGTAGAACTATTGTATTGTGTCAAGTTTCAAGAAGCTAGCACAAACCGTGTTTGATTTAGAGTTCTCACTTCATCTGTCAATATAGGAGAAAACGCAGTGAAAAATAAAAATTCAAACTGTTCTTGCATACGAATGCTTCGACCTAGGAGAACGAAACTTGGGCATCCAAGTTTGACTGGTGTACTGCTCATTACTTGAAAGTATCTTGAAGGTCGGAAGAAAAAATATATGTTGCGATTTCAGGAGATGCTACTTTTTGGCATCCGAACAACGCCTTTCATTGAGTGAGTTATTCGCCAGTCTCAGCTTAAGGCTACATCAAGAGGAAACAAACCTTAGATATAGAACTTAGAAGTATTGTATTGTGTCAAGTTTCAAGAAACTAGCACAAACCGTGTTTGATTTAGAGTTCTAACTGCATCTGTCAATATAGGAGAAAACGCAGTGAAACCTAAAAATTCAAACTGTTCCTGCAAACGAATGCTTCGACCTAGGAGAACGAAACTTTTGCATCCAAGTTTGACTGGTGTACTGCTCATTACTTTAAAGTATCATGAAGGTCAAAGAAAAAATATATGTTGTGATTACAGGAGACTGTAGTTTTTTGGCAGCCTAACAACGCCTTTCATTGAGTGAGTTATTCGCCAGTCTCTGCTTAAGGCTACGTCAAGAGGAAACAAACCTTAGAGATAGAACGTAGAACTATTGTATTGTGTCAAGTTTCAAGAAGCTAGCACAAACCTTGTTTGATTTAGAGTTCTAACTGCATCTGTCAATATAGGAGAAAACGCAGTGAAACCTAAAAATTCAAACTGTTCCTGCAAACGAATGCTTCAACCTAGGAGAACGAAACTTGGGCATCCAAGTTTGACTGGTGTACTGCTCATTACTTGAAAGTATCATGAAGGTCGGAAGAAAAAATATATGTTGTGATTTCAGGAGACTGTAGTTTTTTGGCAGCCTAACAACGCCTTTCATTGAGTGAGTTATTCGCCAGTCTCTGCTTAAGGCTACATCAAGAGGAAACAAACCTTAGAGATAGAACGTAGAACTATTGTATTTTGTCAAGTTTCAAGATGCTAGCACGAACCGTGTTTGATTTAGAGTTCAACTGCATCTGTCAATAAAGAAGAAAACGCAGTGAAACCTAAAAATTCAAACTGTTCCTGCAAACGAATGCTTCGACCTAGGAGAACGAAAATTGGGCATCCAAGTGTGACTGGTTGACTGCTCATTACTTGAAAGTATCATGAAGTTCGGAAGAAAAAATATATGTTGTGATTTCAGGAGACTGTAGTTTTTTGGCAGCCTAACAACGCCTTTTATTGAGTGAGTTATTCGCCAGTCTCTGCTTAAGGCTACATCAAGAGGAAACAAACCTTAGAGATAGAACGTAGAACTATTGTATTGTGTCAAGTTTCAAGAAGCTAGCACAAACCGTGTTTGATTTAGAGTTCTAACTGCATCTGTCAATATAGGAGAAAACGCAGTGAAACCTAAAAATTCAAACTGTTCCTGCAAACGAATGCTTCGACCTAGGAGAATGAAACTTGGGCATCCAAGTTTGACTGGTGTACTGCTCATTACTTGAAAGTATCATGAAGGTCGGAAGAAAAAATATATGTTGTGATTTCAGGAGACTGTAGTTTTCTGGCAGCCTAACAACGCCTTTCATTGAGTGAGTTATTCGCCAGTCTCTGCTTAAGGCTACATCAAGAGGAAACAAACCATAGAGATAGAATGTAGAACTACTGTATTGTGTCAAGTTTCAAGAAGCCAGCACAAACCGTGTTTGATTTAGAGTTCCAACTGCAGCTGTCAATATAGGACAAAACGCAGTGAAACCTAAAAATTCAAACTGTTCCTGCAAAGGAATGCTTCGACCTAGGAGAACGAAACTTGGGCATCCAAGTTTGACTGGTGTACTGCTCATTACTTGAAAGTATCATGAAGTTCGGAAGAAAAAATATATATTGTGATTTCAGGAGACTGTAGTTTTTTGGCAGCCTAACAACGCCTTTCATTGAGTGAGTTATTCGCCAGTCTCTGCTTAAGGCTACATCAAGAGGAAACAAACCTCAGAGATAGAACGTAGAACTATTGTATTGTGTCAAGTTTTAAGAAGCTAGCACAAACCGTGTTTGATTTAGTGTTCGAACTGCATCTGTCAATATAGAAGAAAACGCAGTGAATCCTAAAAATTCAAAATATTCCTGCAAACGAATGCTTCGACCTAGAAGAAGGAAACTTGTGCATCCAAGTTTGACTGGTGTACTGCTCATTACTTGAAAGTATCATGAAGGTCGGAAGAAAAAATATATGTTGTGATTTCAGGAGACTGTAGTTTTTTGGCAGCCTAACAATGCCTTTCATTGAGTGAGTTATTCGCCAGTCTCTGCTTAAGGCTACATCAAGAGGAAACAAACCATAGAGATGGAACGTAGAACTACTGTATTGTGTCAAGTTTCAAGAGGCTAGCAAAAACCGTGTTTGATTTAGAGTTCTAACTGCATCTGTCAATATAGGAGAAAACGCAGTGAAACCTAAAAATTCAAACTGTTCCTGCAAACGAATGCTTCGACCTAGGAGAACGAAACTTGGGCATCCAAGTTTGACTGGTGTACTACTCATTACTTGAAAGTATCATGAAGGTCGGAAGAAAAAATATATGTTGTGATTTCAGGAGACTGTAGTTTCTTGGCAGCCTAACAACGCCTTTCATTGAGTGAGTTATTCGCCAGTCTCTGCTTAAGGCTACATCAAGAGGAAGCATACCTCAGAGATAGAACGAAGAACTATTGTATTGTGTCAAGTTTCAAGAAGGTAGCACAAACCGTGTTTGATTTAGAGTTCTAACTGCATCTGTCAATATAGGAGAAAACGCAGTGAAACCTAAAAATTCAAACTGTTCCTGCAAACAAATGCTTCGACCTAGGAGAACGAAACTTGGGCATCCAAGTTTGACTGGTGTACTGCTCATTACTTGAAAGTATCTTGAAGTTCGGAAGAAAAAATATATGTTGTGATTTCAGGAGACTGTAGTTTTTTGGCAGCCTAACAACGCCTTTCATTGAGTGAGTTATTCGCCAGTCTCTGCTTAAGGCTACATCAAGAGGAAACAAACCTTAGAGATAGAACGTAGAACTATTGTATTGTGTCAAGTTTCAAGAAGCTAGCACAAACCGTGTTTGATTTAGAGATCTAACTGCATCTGTCAATATAGGAGAAAACGCAGTGAAACCTAAAAATTCAAACTGTTCCTGCAAACGAATGCTTCGACCTAGGAGAACGAAACTTGGGCATCCAAGTTTGACTGGTGTACTGCTCATTACATAAAAGTATCATGAAGGTCGGAAGAAAAAATATATATTGTGATTTCAGGAGACTGTAGTTTTTTGGCAGCCTAACAACGCCTTTCATTGAGTGAGTTATTCGCCAGTCTCTGCTTAAGGCTACATCAAGAGGAAACAAACCTCAGAGATAGAACGTAGAACTATTGTATTGTGTCAAGTTTTAAGAAGCTAGCACAAACCGTGTTTGATTTAGTGTTCGAACTGCATCTGTCAATATAGAAGAAAACGCAGTGAATCCTAAAAATTCAAAATATTCCTGCAAACGAATGCTTCGACCTAGAAGAAGGAAACTTGTGCATCCAAGTTTGACTGGTGTACTGCTCATTACTTGAAAGTATCATGAAGGTCGGAAGAAAAAATATATGTTGTGATTTCAGGAGACTGTAGTTTTTTGGCAGCCTAACAATGCCTTTCATTGAGTGAGTTATTCGCCAGTCTCTGCTTAAGGCTACATCAAGAGGAAACAAACCATAGAGATAGAACGTAGAACTACTGTATTGTGTCAAGTTTCAAGAGGCTAGCAAAAACCGTGTTTGATTTAGAGTTCTAACTGCATCTGTCAATATAGGAGAAAACGCAGTGAAACCTAAAAATTCAAACTGTTCCTGCAAACGAATGCTTCGACCTAGGAGAACGAAACTTGGGCATCCAAGTTTGACTGGTGTACTACTCATTACTTGAAAGTATCATGAAGGTCGGAAGAAAAAATATATGTTGTGATTTCAGGAGACTGTAGTTTCTTGGCAGCCTAACAACGCCTTTCATTGAGTGAGTTATTCGCCAGTCTCTGCTTAAGGCTACATCAAGAGGAAGCATACCTCAGAGATAGAACGAAGAACTATTGTATTGTGTCAAGTTTCAAGAAGTAGCACAAACCGTGTTTGATTTAGAGTTCTAACTGCATCTGTCAATATAGGAGAAAACGCAGTGAAACCTAAAAATTCAAACTGTTCCTGCAAACGAATGCTTCGACCTAGGAGAACGAAACTTGGGCATCCAAGTTTGACTGGTGTACTGCTCATTACTTGAAAGTATCTTGAAGTTCGGAAGAAAAAATATATGTTGTGATTTCAGAGACTGTAGTTTTTTGGCAGCCTAACAACGCCTTTCATTGAGTGAGTTATTCGCCAGTCTCTGCTTAAGGCTACATCAAGAGGAAACAAACCTTAGAGATAGAACGTAGAACTATTAGTATTGTGTCAAGTTTCAAGAAGCTAGCACAAACCGTGTTTGATTTAGAGATCTAACTGCATCTGTCAATATAGGAGAAAACACAGTGAAACCTAAAAATTCAAACTGTTCCTGCAAAAGAATGCTTCGACCTAGGAGAACGAAACTTGGGCATCCAAGTTTGACTGGTGTACTGCTCATTACTTGAAAGTATCATGAAGTTCGGAAGAAAAAATATATGTTGTGATTTCAGGAGACTGTAGTTTTTTGGCAGCCTAACAACGCTTTTCATTGAGTGAGTTATTCGCCAGTCTCTGCTTAAGGCTACATCAAGAGGAAACACCTTAGAGATAGAACGTAGAACTATTGTATTGTGTCAAGTTTCAAGAAGCTAGCACAAACCATGTTTGATTTAGAGTTCTAACAGCATCTGTCAATATAGGAGAAAACGCAGTGAAACCTAAAAATTCAAACTGTTCCTGCAAACGAATGCTTCCACCTAGGAGAACGAAACTTGGGCATCCAAGTTTGACTGGTGTACTGCTCATTACTTGAAAGTATCATGAAGGTCGGAAGAAAAAATATATGTTGTGATTTCAGGAGACTGTAGTTTTTTGGCAGCCTAACAACGCCTTTCATTGAGTGAGTTACTCGCCAGTCTCTGCTTAAGGCTACATTAAGAGGAAACAAACCATAGAGATAGAACGTAGAACTATTGTATTGTGTCAAGTTTCAAGAAGCTAGCACAAACCGTGTTTGATTTAGAGTTCAACTGCATCTGTCAATATAGAAGAAACGCAGTGAAACCTAAAAATTCAAACTGTTCCTGCAAACGAATGCTTCGACCTAGGAGAACGAAACTTGGGCATCCAAGTTTGACTGGTGTACTGCTCATTACTTGAAAGTATCATGAAGTTCGGAAGAAAAAATATATGTTGTGATTTCAGGAGACTGTAGTTTTTTGGCAGCCTAACAACGCCTTTCATTGAGTGAGTTATTCGCAAGTCTCTGCTTAAGGCTACATCAAGAGGAAACAAACCTTAGAGATAGAACGTAGAACTATTGTATTGGGTCAAGTTTCAAGAAGGTAGCACAAACCGTGTTTGATTTAGAGTTCTAACTGCATCTGTCAATATAGGAGAAAACGCAGTGAAACCTAAAAATTCAAAATGTTCCTGCAATCGAATGCTTCGACCTAGGAGAACGAAACTTGGGCATCCAAGTTTGACTGGTGTACTGCTCATTACTTGAAAGTATCATGAAGTTCGGAAGAAAAAATATATGTTGTGATTTCAGGAGACTGTAGTTTTTTGGCAGCCTAACAACGCCTTTCATTGAGTGAGTTATTCGCCAGTCTCTGCTTAAGGCTACATCAAGAGGAAACAAACCTTAGAGATAGAACGTAGAACTATTGTATTGTGTCAAGTTTCAAGAAGCTAGCACAAACCGTGTTTGATTTAGAGTTCTAAATGCATCTGTCAATATAGGAGAAAACGCAGTGAAACCTAAAAATTCAACCTGTTCCTGCAAACGAATGCTTCGACCTAGGAGAACGAAACTTGGGCATCCATGTTTGACTGGTGTACTGCTCATTACTTGAAAGTATGATGAAGGTTGGAAGAAAAAATATATGTTGTGATTTCAGGAGACTGTAGTTTTTTGGCAGCCTAACAACGCCTTTCATTGAGTGAGTTATTAGCCAGTCTCTGCTTAAGGCTACATCAAGAGGAAACAAACCTTAGAGATAGAACGTAGAACTATTGTATTGTGTCAAGTTTCAAGAAGCTAGCACAAACCGTGTTTGATTTAGTGTTCGAACTGCATCTGTCAATATAGAAGAAAACGCAGTGAAACCTAAAAATTCAAAATATTCCTGCAAACGAATGCTTCGACCTAGAAGAACGAAACTTGTGCATCCAAGTTTGACTGGTGTACTGCTCATTACTTGAAAGTATCATGAAGGTCGGAAGAAAAAATATATGTTGTGATTTCAGGAGACTGTAGTTTTTTGGCAGCCTAACAATGCCTTTCATTGAATGAGTTATTCGCCAGTCTCTGCTTAAGGCTACATCAAGAGGAAACAAACCATAGAGATAGAACGTAGAACTACTGTATTGTGTCAAGTTTCAAGAGGCTAGCACAAACCGTGTTTGATTTAGAGTTCTAATTGCATCTGTCAATATAGGAGAAAATGCAGTGAAACCTAAAATTCAAACTGTTCCTGCAAACGAATGCTTCGACCTAGGAGAACGAAACTTGGGCATCCAAGTTTGACTGGTGTACTGCTCATTACTTGAAAGTATCATGAAGGTCGGAAGAAAAAATATATGTTGTGATTTCAGGAGACTGTAGTTTTTTGGCAGCCTAACAACGCCTTTCATTGAGTGAGTTATTCGCCAGTCTCTGCTTAAGGCTACATCAAGAGGAAGCATACCTCAGAGATAGAACGTAGAACTATTGTATTGTGTCAAGTTTCAAGAAGCTAGCACAAACCGTGTTTGATTTAGAGTTCTAACTGCATCTGTCAATATAGGAGAAAACGCAGTGAAACCTAAAAATTCAAACTGTTCCTGCAAACGAATTCTTCGACCTAGGAGAACGAAACTTGGGCATCCAAGTTTGACTGGTGTACTGCTCATTACTTGAAAGTATCTTGAAGTTCGGAAGAAAAAATATATGTTGTGATTTCAGGAGACTGTAGTTTTTTGGCAGCCTAACAACGCCTTTCATTGAGTGAGTTATTCGCCAGTCTCTGCTTAAGTCTACATCAAGAGGAAACAAACCTTAGAGATAGAACGTAGAACTATTGTATTGTGTCAAGTTTCAAGAAGCTAGCACAAACCGTGTTTGATTTAGAGATCTAACTGCATCTGTCAATATAGGAGAAAACACAGTGAAACCTAAAAATTCAAACTGTTCCTGCAAACGAATGCTTCGACCTAGGAGAACGAAACTTGGGCATCCAAGTTTGACTGGTGTACTGCTCATTACTTGAAAGTATCATGAAGTTCGGAAGAAAAAATATATGTTGTGATTTCAGGAGACTAGTTTTTTGGCAGCCTAACAACGCCTTTCATTGAGTGAGTTATTCGCCAGTCTCTGCTTAAGGCTACATCAAGAGGAAACAAACCTTAGAGATAGAACGTAGAACTATTGTATTGTGTCAAGTTTCAAGAAGCTAGCACAAACCGTGTTTGATTTAGAGTTCTAACTGCATCTGTCAATATAGGAGAAAACGCAGTGAAACCTAATAATTCAAACTGTTCCTGCAAACGAATGCTTCGACCTAGGAGAACGAAACTTGGGCATCCAAGTTTGACTGGTGTACTGCTCATTACTTGAAAGAATCATGAAGGTCGGAAGAAAAAATGTATGTTGTGATTTCAGGAGACTGTAGTTTTCTGGCAGCCTAACAACGCCTTTCATTGAGTGAGTTATTCGCCAGTCTCTGCTTAAGGCTACATCAAGAGGAAACAAACCTCAGAGATAGAACGTAGAACTATTGTATTGTGTCAAGTTTCAAGAAGCTAGCACAAACCGTGTTTGATTTAGAGTTCTAACTGCATCTGTCAATATAGGAGAAAACGCAGTGAAACCTAAAAATTCAAACTGTTCCTGCAAACGAATGCTTCGACCTAGGAGAACGAAACTTGGGCATCCAAGTTTGACTGGTGTACTGCTCATTACTTGAAAGTATCATGAAGCTCGGAAGAAAAAATATATGTTGTGATTTCAGGAGACTGTAGTTTTTTGGCAGCCTAACAACGCCTTTCATTGAGTGAGTTATTCGCCAGTCTCTTCTTAAGGCTACATCAAGAGGAAACAAACCTTAGAGATAGAACGTAGAACTATTGTATTGTGTCAAGTTTCAAGAAGCTAGCACAAACCGTGTTTGATTTAGAGTTCTAACTGCATCTGTCAATATAGGAGAAAACGCAGTGAAACCTAAAATTCAAACTGTTCCTGCAAACGAATGCTTCGACTAGGAGAACGAAACTTGGGCATCCAAGTTTGACTGGTGTACTGCTCATTACTTGAAAGTATCATGAAGGTCGGAAGAAAAAATGTATGTTGTGATTTCAGGAGACTGTAGTTTTTTGGCAGCCTAACAACGCCTTTCATTGAGTGAGTTATTTGCCAGTCTCTGCTTAAGGCTACATCAAGAGGAAACAAACCATAGAGATAGAAAGTAGAACTACTGTATTGTGTCAAGTTTCAAGAAGCTGGCAGAAACCGTGTTTGATTTAGAGTTCTAACTGCAGCTGTCAATATAGGAGAAAATGCAGTGAAACCTAAAAATTCAAACTGTTCCTGCAAACGAATGCTTCGACCTAGGAGAACGAAACTTGGGCATCCAAGTTTGACTGGTGTACTGCTCATTACTTGAAAGTATCATGAAGTTCGGAAGAAAAAATATATGTTGTGATTTCAGGAGACTGTAGTTTTTTGGCAGCCTATGAACGCCTTTCATTGAGTGAGTTATTCGTCAGTCTCTGCTTAAGGCTACATCAAGAGGAAACAAACCTTAGAGATAGAACGTAGAACTATTGTATTTTGTCACGTTTCAAGATGCTAGCACAAACCGTGTTTGATTTAGAGTTCAACTGCATCTGTCAATAAAGAAGAAAACGCAGTGAAACCTAAAAATTCAAACTGTTCCTGCAAACGAATGCTTCGACCTAGGAGAACGAAAATTGGGCATCCAAGTTTGACTGGTTGACTGCTCATTACTTGAAAGTATCATGAAGTTCGGAAGAAAAAATATATGTTGTGATTTCAGGAGACTGTAGTTTTTTGGCAGCCTAACAACGCCTTTCATTGAGTGAGTTATTCGCCAGTCTCTGCTTAAGGCTACATCAAGAGGAAACAAACCTTAGAGATAGAACGTAGAACTATTGTATTGTGTCAAGTTTCAAGAAGCTAGCACAAACCGTGTTTGATTTAGAGTTCTAACTGCATCTGTCAATATAGGAGAAAACGCAGTGAAACCTAAAAATTCAAACTGTTCCTGCAAACGAATGCTTCGACCTAGGAGAATGAAACTTGGGCATCCAAGTTTGACTGGTGTACTGCTCATTACTTGAAAGTATCATGAAGGTCGGAAGAAAAAATATATGTTGTGATTTCAGGAGAATGTAGTTTTCTGGCAGCCTAACAACGCCTTTCATTGAGTGAGTTATTCGCCAGTCTCTGCTTAAGGCTACATCAAGAGGAAACAAACCTTAGAGATAGAATGTAGAACTACTGTATTGTGTCAAGTTTCAAGAAGCCAGCACAAACCGTGTTTGATTTAGAGTTCCAACTGCAGCTGTCAATATAGGACAAAACGCAGTGAAACCTAAAAATTCAAACTGTTCCTGCAAAGGAATGCTTCGACCTAGGAGAACGAAACTTGGGCATCCAAGTTTGAGTGGTGTACTGCTCATTACTTGAAAGTATCATGAAGGTCGGAAGAAAAAATATATGTTGTGATTTCAGGAGACTGTAGTTTTTTGGCAGCCTAACAACGCCTTTCATTGAGTGAGTTATTCGCCAGTCTCTGCTTAAGGCTACATCAAGAGAAAACAAACCTCAGAGATAGAACGTAGAACTATTGTATTGTGTCAAGTTTCAAGAAGCTAGCACAAACCGTGTTTGAGTTAGAGTTCTAACTGCATCTGTCAATATAGGAGAAAACGCAGTGAAATCTAAAAATTCAAACTGTTCCTGCAAACGAATGCTTCGACCTAGGAGAACGAAACTTGGGCATCCAAGTTTGACTGGTGTACTGCTCATTACTTGAAAGTATCATGAAGGTCGGAAGAAAAAATGTATGTTGTGATTTCAGGAGACTGTATTTTTTGGCAGCCTAACAACGCCTTTCATTGAGTGAGTTATTCGCCAGTCTCTGCTTAAGGCTACATCAAGAGGAATCAAACCATAGAGATAGAACGTAGAACTTCTGTATTGTGTCAAGTTTCTAGAAGCTGGCACAAACCGTGTTTGATTTAGAGTTCTAACTGCAGCTGTCAATATAGGAGAAAACGCAGTGAAACCTAAAAATTCAAACTGTTCCTGCAAACGAATGCTTCGACCTAGGAGAAGGAAACTTGGGCATCCAAGTTTGACTGGTTTACTGCTCATTACTTGAAAGTATCATGAAGTTCGGAAGAAAAAATATATGTTGTGATTTCAGGAGACTGTAGTTTTTTGGCAGCCTAACAACGCCTTTCATTGAGTGAGTTATTCGCCAGTCTCTGCTTAAGGCTACATCAAGAGGAAACAAACCTTAGAGATAGAACGTAGAACTATTGTATTGTGTCAAGTTTCAAGAAGCTAGCACAAACCGTGTTTGATTTAGAGTTCTAACTGCATCTGTCAATATAGAAGAAAACGCAGTGAAACCTAAAAATTCAAACTGTTCCTGCAAACGAATCCTTCGACCTAGGAGAATGAAACTTGGGCATCCAAGTTTGACTGGTGTACTGCTCATTACTTGAAAGTATCATGAAGGTCAGAAGAAAAAATATATGTTGTGATTTCAGTAGACTGTAGATTTTTGGCAGCCTAACAACGCCTTACATTGACTGAGTTATTCGCCAGTCTCTGCTTAAGGCTACATCAAGAGGAAACAAACCATAGAGATAGAACGTAAAACTATTGTATTGTGTCAAGTTTCAAGAAGCTAGCACAAACCGTGTTTGATTTAGAGTTCTAACTGCATCTGTCAATATAGAAGAAAACGCAGTGAAACCTACAAATTCAAACTGTTCCTGCAAATGAATGCTTCGACCTAGGAGAACGAAACTTGGGCATCCAAGTTTGACTGGTGTATTGCTCATTACTTGAAAGTATCATGAAGATCGGAAGAAAAATACATGTTGTGATTTCAGGAGACTGTAGTTTTTTGGCAGCCTAAGAACGCCTTTCATTGAGTGTGTTATTTGCCAGTCTCTGCTTAAGGCTACATCAAGAGGAAACAAACCTCAGAGATAGAACGTAGAACTATTGTATTGTGTCAAGTTTCAAGAAGCTAGCACAAACCGTGTTTGATTTAGAGTTCTAACTGCATCTGTCAATATAGGAGAAAACGCAGTGAAACCTAAAAAATCAAACTGTTCCTGCAAACGAATGCTTCGACCTAGGAGAAGGAAACTTGGGCATCCAAGTTTGACTGGTGTACTGCTCATTACTTGAAAGTATCATGAAGGTCGGAAGAAAAAATATATGTTGTGATTTCAGGAGACTGTAGTTTTTTGGCAGCCTAACAATGCCTTTCATTGAGTGAGTTATTCGCAAGTCTCTGCTTAAGGCTACATCAAGAGGAAACAAACCTTAGAGATAGAACGTAGAACTATTGTATTGTGTCAAGTTTCAAGAAGCTAGCACAAACCATGTTTGATTTAGAGTTCTAACTGCATCTGTCAATATAGGAGAAAACGCAGTGAAACCTAAAAATTCAAACTGTTCCTGCAAACGAATGCTTCGACCTAGGAGAACGAAACTTGGGCATCCAAGTTTGACTGGTGTACTGCTCATTGCTTGAAAGTATCATGAAGGTCGGAAGAAAAAATATATGTTGTGATTTCAGGAGACTGTAGTTTTTTGGCAGCCTAACAACGCCTTTCATTGAGTGAGTTATTCGCCAGTCTCTGCTTAAGGCTACATCAAGAGGAAACAAACCTTAGAGATAGAACGTAGAACTATTGTATTGTGTCAAGTTTCAAGAAGCTAGCACAAACCGTGTTTGATTTAGAGATCTAACTGCATCTGTCAATATAGTAGAAAACGCAGTGAAACCTAAAAATTCAAACTGTTCCTGCAAACGAATGCTTCGACCTAGGAGAACGAAACTTGGGCATCCAAGTTTGACTGGTGTACTGCTCATTACTTGAAAATATCATGAAGCTCGGAAGAAAAAATATATGTTTTGATTTCAGGAGACTGTAGTTTTTTGGCAGCCTAACAACGCCTTTCATTGAGTGAGTTATTCGCCAGTCTCTGCTTAAGGCTACATTAAGAGGAAAAACAAACCTTAGAGATAGAACGTAGAACTATTGTATTGTGTCAAGTTTCAAGAAGCTAGCACAAACCGTGTTTGATTTAGAGTTCTAACTGCATCTGTCAATATAGGAGAAAACGCAGTGAAACCTAAAAATTCAAACTGTAACTGCAAACGAATGCTTCGACCTAGGAGAACGAAACTTGGGCATCCAAGTTTGACTGGTGTACTGCTCATTACTTGAAAGTATCTTGAATGTCGGAAGAAAAAATATATGTTGTGATTTCAGGAGACTGTAGTTTTTTGGCAGCCTAGCAACGCCTTTCATTGAGTGAGTTATTCGCAAGTCTCTGCTTAAGGCTACATCAAGAGGAAACAAAGCTTAGAGATAGAACGTAGAACTATTGTATTGTGTCAAGTTTCAAGAAGCTAGCACAAACCGTGTTTGATTTAGAGTTCTAACTGCATCTGTCAATATAGGAGAAAACGCAGTGAAACCTAAAAATTCAAACTGTTCCTGCAAACGAATGCTTCGACCTAGGAGAACGAAACTTGGGCATCCAAGTTTGACTGGTGTACTGCTCATTACTTGAAAGTATCATGAAGGTCGGAAGAAAAAATATATGTTGTGATTTCAGGAGACTGTAGTTTTTTGGCAGCCTAACAACGCCTTTCAGTGAGTGAGTTATTCGCCAGTCTCTGCTTAAGGCTACATCAAGAGGAAGCAAACCTTAGAGATAGAACGTAGAACTATTGTATTGTGTCAAGTTTCAAGAAGCTAGCACAAACCGTGTTTGATTTAGAGATCTAACTGCATCTGTCAATATAGTAGAAAACGCAGTGAAACCTAAAAATTCAAACTGTTCCTGCAAACGAATGCTTCGACCTAGGAGAACGAAACTTGGGCATCCAAGTTTGACTGGTGTACTGCTCATTACTTGAAAGTATCATGAAGGTCGGAAGAAAAAATATATGTTGTGATTTCAGGAGACTGTAGTTTTTTGGCAGCCTAACAACGCCTTTCATTGAGTGAGTTATTCGCCAGCCTCTGCTTAAGGCTACATCAAGAGGAAACAAACCATAGAGATAGAACGTAGAACTACTGTATTGTGTCAAGTTTCAAGAAGCTAGCACAAACCGTGTTTGATTTAGAGTTCTAACTGCAGCTGTCAATATAGGACAAAACGCAGTGAAACCTAAAAATTCAAACTGTTCCTGCAAAGGAATGCTTCGACCTAGGAGAACGAAACTTGGGCATCCAAGTTTGATTGGTGTACTGCTCATTACTTGAAAGTATCATGAAGGTCGGAAGAAAAAATATATGTTGTGATTTCAGGAGACTGTAGTTTTTTGGCAGCATAACAACGCCTTTCATTGAGTGAGTTATTCGCCAGTCTCTGATTAAGGCTACATCAAGAGGAAACAATCCTCAGAGATAGAACGTAGAACTATTGTATTGTGTCAAGTTTCAAGAAGCTAGCACAAACCGTGTTTGATTTAGAGTACTAACTGCATCTGTCAATATAGGAGAAAACGCAGTGACACCTAAAAATTCAAACTGTTCCTGCAAACGAATGCTTCGACCTAGGAGAAGGAAACTTGGGCATCCAAGTTTGACTGGTGTACTGCTCATTACTTGAAAGTATCTTGAAGGTCGGAAGAAAAAATATATGTTGTGATTTCAGGAGACCGTAGTTTTTTGGCAGCCTAACAACGCCTTTCATTGAGCGAGTTATTCGCAAGTCTCTGCTTAAGGCTACATCAAGAGGAAACAAACCTTAGAGATAGAACGTAGAACTATTGTATTGTGTCAAGTTTCAAGAAGCTATCACAAACCGTGTTTGATTTAGAGTTCTAACTGCATTTGTCAATATAGGAGAAAACGCAGTGAAACCTAAAAATTCAAACTGTTCTTGCAAACGAATGCTTCGACCTAGGAAAAAGAAACTTGGGCATCCAAGTTTGACTGGTGTACTGCTCATTACTTGAAAGTATCATGAAGTTCGGAAGAAAAAATATATGTTGTGATTTCAGGAGACTGTAGTTTTTTGGCAGCCTAACAAAGCCTTTCATTGAGTGAGTTATTCGCCAGTCTCTGCATAAGGCTACATCAAGAGGAAACAAACCTCAGAGATAGAACGTAGAACTATTGTATTCTGTCAAGTTTCAAGAAGGTAGCACAAACCATGTTTGATTTAGAGTTCTAACTGCATCTGTCAATATAGGAGAAAACGCAGTGAAACCTAAAAATTCAAACAGTTCCTGCAAACGAATGCTTCGACCTAGGAGAACGAAACATGGGCATCCAAGTTTGACTGGTGTACTGCTCATTACTTGAAAGTATCTTGAGGTCGGAAGAAAAAATATATGTTGTGATTTCAGGAGACTGTAGTTTTTTGGCAGCCTAACAATGCCTTTCATTGAGTGAGTTATTCGCAAGTCTCTGCTTAAGGCTACATCAAGAGGAAACAAAGCTTAGAGATAGAACGTAGAACTATTGTATTGTGTCAAGTTTCAAGAAGCTAGCACAAACCGTGTTTGATTTAGAGTTCTAACTGCATCTGTCAATATAGGAGAAAACGCAGTGAAACCTAAAAATTCAAACTGTTCCTGCAAACGAATGCTTCGACCTAGGAGAACGAAACTTGGGCATCCAAGTTTGACTGGTGTACTGCTCATTACTTGAAAGTATCATGAAGGTCGGAAGAAAAAATATATGTTGTGATTTCAGGAGACTGTAGTTTTTTGGCAGCCTAACAACGCCTTTCAGTGAGTGAGTTATTCGCCAGTCTCTGCTTAAGGCTACATCAAGAGGAAGCAAACCTTAGAGATAGAACGTAGAACTATTGTATTGTGTCAAGTTTCAAGAAGCTAGCACAAACCGTGTTTGATTTAGAGATCTAACTGCATCTGTCAATATAGTAGAAAACGCAGTGAAACCTAAAAATTCAAACTGTTCCTGCAAACGAATGCTTCGACCTAGGAGAACGAAACTTGGGCATCCAAGTTTGACTGGTGTACTGCTCATTACTTGAAAGTATCATGAAGGTCGGAAGAAAAAATATATGTTGTGATTTCAGGAGACTGTAGTTTTTTGGCAGCCTAACAACGCCTTTCATTGAGTGAGTTATTCGCCAGCCTCTGCTTAAGGCTACATCAAGAGGAAACAAACCATAGAGATAGAACGTAGAACTACTGTATTGTGTCAAGTTTCAAGAAGCTAGCACAAACCGTGTTTGATTTAGAGTTCTAACTGCAGCTGTCAATATAGGACAAAACGCAGTGAAACCTAAAAATTCAAACTGTTCCTGCAAAGGAATGCTTCGACCTAGGAGAACGAAACTTGGGCATCCAAGTTTGATTGGTGTACTGCTCATTACTTGAAAGTATCATGAAGGTCGGAAGAAAAAATATATGTTGTGATTTCAGGAGACTGTAGTTTTTTGGCAGCATAACAACGCCTTTCATTGAGTGAGTTATTCGCCAGTCTCTGATTAAGGCTACATCAAGAGGAAACAAACCTCAGAGATAGAACGTAGAACTATTGTATTGTGTCAAGTTTCAAGAAGCTAGCACAAACCGTGTTTGATTTAGAGTACTAACTGCATCTGTCAATATAGGAGAAAACGCAGTGACACCTAAAAATTCAAACTGTTCCTGCAAACGAATGCTTCGACCTAGGAGAAGGAAACTTGGGCATCCAAGTTTGACTGGTGTACTGCTCATTACTTGAAAGTATCTTGAAGTTCAGAAGAAAAAATATATGTTGTGATTTCAGGAGACCGTAGTTTTTTGGCAGCCTAACAACGCCTTTCATTGAGCGAGTTATTCGCAAGTCTCTGCTTAAGGCTACATCAAGAGGAAACAAACCTTAGAGATAGAACGTAGAACTATTGTATTGTGTCAAGTTTCAAGAAGCTATCACAAACCGTGTTTGATTTAGAGTTCTAACTGCATTTGTCAATATAGGAGAAAACGCAGTGAAACCTAAAAATTCAAACTGTTCCTGCAAACGAATGCTTCGACCTAGGAAAAAGAAACTTGGGCATCCAAGTTTGACTGGTGTACTGCTCATTACTTGAAAGTATCATGAAGTTCGGAAGAAAAAATATATGTTGTGATTTCAGGAGACTGTAGTTTTTTGGCAGCCTAACAAAGCCTTTCATTGAGTGAGTTATTCGCCAGTCTCTGCATAAGGCTACATCAAGAGGAAACAAACCTCAGAGATAGAACGTAGAACTATTGTATTGTGTCAAGTTTCAAGAAGGTAGCACAAACCATGTTTGATTTAGAGTTCTAACTGCATCTGTCAATATAGGAGAAAACGCAGTGAAACCTAAAAATTCAAACTGTTCCTGCAAACGAATGCTTCGACCTAGGAGAACGAAACATGGGCATCCAAGTTTGACTGGTGTACTGCTCATTACTTGAAAGTATCTTGAGGTCGGAAGAAAAAATATATGTTGTGATTTCAGGAGACTGTAGTTTTTTGGCAGCCTAACAACGCCTTTCAGTGAGTGAGTTATTCGCAAGTCTCTGCTTAAGGCTACATCAAGAGGAAACAAACCTTAGAGATAGAACGTAGAACTATTGTATTTTGTCAAGTTTCAAGAAGCTAGCACAAACAATGTTTGATTTAGAGTTTAACTGCATCTGTCAATATAGGAGAAAACGCAGTGAAACCTAAAAATTCAAACAGTTCCTGCAAACGAATGCTTCGACCTAGGAGAACGAAACTTGGGCATCCAAGTTTGACTGGTGTACTGCTCATTACTTGAAAGTATCATGAAGGTGGGAAGAAAAAATATATGTTGTGATTTCAGGAGACTGTAGTTTTTTGGCAGCCTAACAACGCCTTTTATTGAGTGAGTTATTCGCCAGTCTCTGCTTAAGGCTACATCAAGAGGAAACAAACCTTAGAGATAGAACGTAGAACTATTGTATTGTGTCAAGTTTCAAGAAGCTAGCACAAACCATGTTTGATTTAGAGTTCTAACAGCATCTGTCAATATAGGAGAAAACGCAGTGAAACCTAAAAATTCAAACTGTTCCTGCAAACGAATGCTTCGACCTAGGAGAACGAAATTTGGGCATCCAAGTTTGACTGGTGTACTGCTCATTACTTGAAAGTATCATGAAGCTCGGAAGAAAAAATATATGTTTTGATTTCAGGAGACTGTAGTTTTTGGCAGCCTAACAACGCCTTTCATTGAGTGAGTTATTCGCCAGTCTCTGCTTAAGGCTACATCAAGAGGAAAAACAAACCTTAGAGATAGAACGTAGAACTATTGTATTGTGTCAAGTTTCAAGAAGCTAGCACAAACCGTGTTTGATTTAGAGTTCTAACTGCATCTGTCAATATAGGAGAAAACGCAGTGAAACCTAAAAATTCAAACTGTTCCTGCAAACGAATGCTTCGACCTAGGAGAACGAAACTTGGGCATCCAAGTTTGACTGGTGTACTGCTCATTACTTGAAAGTATCTTGAAGGTCGGAAGAAAAAATATATGTTGTGATTTCAGGAGACTGTAGTTTTTTGGCAGCCTAACAACGCCTTTCATTGAGTGAGTTATTCGCAAGTCTCTGCTTAAGGCTACATCAAGAGGAAACAAAGCTTAGAGATAGAACGTAGAACTATTGTATTGTGTCAAGTTTCAAGAAGCTAGCACAAACCGTGTTTGATTTAGAGTTCTAACTGCATCTGTCAATATAGGAGAAAACGCAGTGAAACCTAAAAATTCAAACTGTTCCTGCAAACGAATGCTTCGACCTAGGAGAACGAAACTTGGGCATCCAAGTTTGACTGGTGTACTGCTCATTACTTGAAAGTATCATGAAGGTCGGAAGAAAAAATATATGTTGTGATTTCAGGAGACTGTAGTTTTTTGGCAGCCTAACAACGCCTTTCATTGTGTGAGTTATTCGCCAGTCTCTGCTTAAGGCTACATCAAGAGGAAACAAACCATAGAGATAGAACGTAGAACTACTGTATTGTGTCAAGTTTCAAGAAGCTAGCACAAACCGTGTTTGATTTAGAGTTCTAACAGCATCTGTCAATATAGGAGAAAACGCAGTGAAACCTAAAAATTCAAACTGTTCCTGCAAACGAATGCTTCGACCTAGGAGAACAAAACTTGGGCATCCAAGTTTGACTGGTGTACTGCTCATTACTTGAAAGTATCATGAAGCTCGGAAGAAAAAATATATGTTTTGATTTCAGGAGACTGTAGTTTTTTGGCAGCCTAACAACGCCTTTCATTGAGTGAGTTATTCGCCAGTCTCTGCTTAAGGCTACATCAAGAGGAAACAAACCTTAGAGATAGAACGTAGAACTATTGTATTGTGTCAAGTTTCAAGAAGCTAGCACAAACCGTGTTTGATTTAGAGTTCTAACTGCATCTGTCAATATAGGAGAAAACGCAGTGAAACCTAAAAATTCAAACAGTTCCTTCAAACGAAGGCTTCGACCTAGGAGAACGAAACTTGGGCATCCATGTTTGACTGGTGTACTGCTATTTACTTGAAAGTATCATGAAGTTCGGAAGAAAAAATATATGTTGTGATTTCAGGAGACTGTAGTTTTTTGGCAGCCTAACAACGCATTTCAGTGCGTGAGTTATTCTCCAGTCTCTGCTTAAGGCTACATCAAGAGGAAACAATCCTTAGAGATAGAACGTAGAACTATTGTATTGTGTCAAGTTTCAAGAAGCTAGCACAAACCGTGTTTGATTTAGAGTTCTAACTGCATCTGTCAATATAGGAGAAAACGCAGTGAAACCTAAAAATTCAAACTGTTCCTGCAAACGAATGCTTCGACCTAGGAGAACGAAACTTGGGCATCCAAGTTTGACTGGTGTACTGCTCATTACTTAAAAGTATCATGAAGGTCAGAAGAAAAAATATATGTTGTGATTTCAGGAGACTGTAGTTTTTTGGCAGCCTAACAACGCCTTTCATTGAGTGAGTTATTCGCCAGTTTCTGCTTAAGGCTACATCAAGAGGAAACAAACCTTAGAGATAGAACGTAGAACTATTGTATTGTGTCAAGTTTCAAGAAGGTAGCACAAACCATGTTTGATTTAGAGTTCTAACTGCATCTGTCAATATAGGAGAAAACGCAGTGAAACCTAAAAATTCAAACTTTTCCTGCAAACGAATGCTTCGACCTAGGAGAACAAATCTTGGGCATCCAAGTTTGACTGGTGTACTGCTCATTACTTGAAAGTAACATGAAGCTCGGAAGAAAAAATATATGTTTTGATTTCAGGAGACTGTAGTTTTTTGGCAGCCTAACAACGCCTTTCATTGACTGAGTTATTCGCCAGTCTCTGCTTAAGGCTACATCAAGAGGAAACACACCTTAGAGATAGAACGTAGAACTATTGTATTGTGTCAAGTTTCAAGAAGCTAGCACAAACCGTGTTTGATTTAGAGTTCTAACTGCATCTGTCAATATAGGAGAAAACACAATGAAACCTAAAAATTCAAACTGTTCCTGCAAACGAATGCTTCTACCTAGGAGAACGAAACTTGGGCATCCAAGTTTGACTGGTGTACTGCTCATTACTTGAAAGTATCATGAAGGTCAGAAGAAAAAATATATGTTGTGATTTCAGGAGACTGTAGTTTTTTGGCAGCCTAACAACGCATTTCACTGAGTGAGTTATTCTCCAGTCTCTGCTTAAGGCTACATCAAGAGGAAACAAACCTAAGAGATAGAACGTAGAACTATTGTATGGTGTCAAGTTTCAAGAAGCTAGCACAAAACGTGTTTGATTTAGAGTTCTAACTGCATCTGTCAATATAGGAGAAAACGCAGTGAAACCTAAAAATTCAAACTGTTCCTGCAAACGAAGGCTTCGACCTAGGAGAACGAAAATTGGGCATCCAAGTTTGACTGGTGTACTGCTCATTACTTAAAAGTATCATGAAGGTCGGAAGAAAAAATATATGTTGTGATTTCAGGAGACTGTAGTTTTTTGGCAGCCTAACAACGCCTTTCATTGAGTGAGTTATTCGCCAGTCTCGGCTTAAGGCTACATCAAGAGGAAACACACCTTAGAGATAGAACGTAGAACTATTGTATTGTGTCAAGTTTCAAGAAGCTAGCACAAACCGTGTTTGATTTAGAGTTCTAACTGCATCTGTCAATATAGAAGAAAACGCAGTGAAACCTAAAAATTCAAACTGTTTCTGCAAACGAATGCTTCGACCTAGGAGAACGAAACTTGGGCATCCAAGTTTGACTGGTGTACTGCTCATTACTTGAAAGTATCATGAAGGTCGGAAGAAAAAATATATGTTGTGATTTCAGGAGACTGTAGTTTTTTGGCAGCCTAACAACGCCCTTCATTGAGTGAGTTATTCGCCAGTTTCTGCTTAAGGCTACATCAAGAGGAAACAAACCATAGAGATAGAACGTAGAACTACTGTATTGTGTCAAGTTTCAAGAAGCTAGCACAAACCGTGTTTGATTTAGAGTTCTAAGAGCATCTGTCAATATAGGAGAAAACGCAGTGAAACCTAAAAATTCAAACTGTTCCTGCAAACGAATGCTTCGACCTAGGAGAACGAAACTTGGGCATCCAAGTTTGACTGGTGTACTGCTCATTACTTGAAAGTATCTTGAAGGTCGGAAGAAAAAATATATGTTGTGATTTCAGGAGACTGTAGATTTTTGGCAGCCTAACAACGCCTTTCATTGAGTGAGTTATTCGCAAGTCTCTGCTTAAGGCTACATCAAGAGGAAACAAACCTTAGAGATAGAACGTAGAACTATTGTATTGTGTCAAGTTTCAAGAAGCTAGCACAAACCATGTTTGATTTAGAGTTCTAACTGCATCTGTCAATATAGGAGAAAACGCAGTGAAACCTAAAAATTCAAACTGTTCCTGCAAACGAATGCTTCGACCTAGGAGAACGAAACTTGGGCATCCAAGTTTGACTGGTGTACTGCTCATTACTTGAAAGTATCATGAAGGTCGGAAGAAAAAATATATGTTGTGATTTCAGGAGACTGTAGTTTTTTGGCAGCCTAACAACGCCTTTCATTGAGTGAGTTATTCGCCAGTCTCTGCTTAAGGCTACATCAAGAGGAAACAAACCTTAGAGATAGAACGTAGAACTATTGTATTGTGTCAAGTTTCAAGAAGCTAGCACAAACCGTGTTTGATTTAGAGATCTAACTGCATCTGTCAATATAGGAGAAAACGCAGTGAAACCTAAAAATTCAAACTGTTCCTGCAAACGAATGCTTCGACCTAGGCGAACGAAACTTGGGCATCCAAGTTTGACTGGTGTACTGCTCATTACTTGAAAGTATCATGAAGGTCGGAAGAAAAAATATATGTTGTGATATCAGGAGACTGTAGTTTTTTGGCAGCCTAACAAAGCCTTTCATTGAGTGAGTTATTCGCCAGTCTCTGCTTAAGGCTACATCAAGAGGAAACAAACCTCAGAGATAGAACGTAGAACTATTGTATTGTGTCAAGTTTCAAGAAGGTAGCACAAACCATGTTTGATTTAGAGTTCTAACTGCATCTGTCAATATAGGAGAAAACGCAGTGAAACCTAAAAATTCAAACTGTTCCTGCAAACGAATGCTTCGACCTAGGAGAACGAAACATGGGCATCCAAGTTTGACTGGTGTACTGCTCATTACTTGAAAGTATCTTGAGGTCGGAAGAAAAAATATATGTTGTGATTTCAGGAGACTGTAGTTTTTTGGCAGCCTAACAACGCCTTTCAGTGAGTGAGTTATTCGCAAGTCTCTGCTTAAGGCTACATCAAGAGGAAACAAAACTTAGAGATAGAACGTAGAACTATTGTATTTTGTCAAGTTTCAAGAAGCTAGCACAAACCATGTTTGATTTAGAGTTCTAACTGCATCTGTCAATATAGGAGAAAACGCAGTGAAACCTAAAAATTCAAACTGTTCCTGCAAACGAATGCTTCGACCTAGGAGAACGAAACTTGGGCATCCAAGTTTGACTGGTGTACTGCTCATTACTTGAAAGTATCATGAAGGTGGGAAGAAAAAATATATGTTGTGATTTCAGGAGACTGTAGTTTTTTGGCAGCCTAACAACGCCTTTTATTGAGTGAGTTATTCGCCAGTCTCTGCTTAAGGCTACATCAAGAGGAAACAAACCTTAGAGATAGAACGTAGAACTATTGTATTGTGTCAAGTTTCAAGAAGCTAGCACAAACTATGTTTGATTTAGAGTTCTAACAGCATCTGTCAATATAGGAGAAAACGCAGTGAAACCTAAAAATTCAAACTGTTCCTGCAAACGAATGCTTCGACCTAGGAGAACGAAATTTGGGCATCCAAGTTTGACTGGTGTACTGCTCATTACTTGAAAGTATCATGAAGCTCGGAAGAAAAAATATATGTTTTGATTTCAGGAGACTGTAGTTTTTGGCAGCCTAACAACGCCTTTCATTGAGTGAGTTATTCGCCAGTCTCTGCTTAAGGCTACATCAAGAGGAAAAACAAACCTTAGAGATAGAACGTAGAACTATTGTATTGTGTCAAGTTTCAAGAAGCTAGCACAAACCGTGTTTGATTTAGAGTTCTAACTGCATCTGTCAATATAGGAGAAAACGCAGTGAAACCTAAAAATTCAAACTGTTCCTGCAAACGAATGCTTCGACCTAGGAGAACGAAACTTGGGCATCCAAGTTTGACTGGTGTACTGCTCATTACTTGAAAGTATCTTGAAGGTCGGAAGAAAAAATATATGTTGTGATTTCAGGAGACTGTAGTTTTTTGGCAGCCTAACAACGCCTTTCATTGAGTGAGTTATTCGCAAGTCTCTGCTTAAGGCTACATCAAGAGGAAACAAAGCTTAGAGATAGAATGTAGAACTGTTGTATTGTGTCAAGTTTCAAGAAGCTAGCACAAACCGTGTTTGATTTAGAGTTCTAACTGCATCTGTCAATATAGGAGAAAACGCAGTGAAACCTAAAAATTCAAACTGTTCCTGCAAACGAATGCTTCGACCTAGGAGAACGAAACTTGGGCATCCAAGTTTGACTGGTGTACTGCTCATTACTTGAAAGTATCATGAAGGTCGGAAGAAAAAATTTATGTTGTGATTTCAGGAGACTGTAGTTTTTTGGCAGCCTAACAACGCCTTTCATTGAGTGAGTTATTCGCCAGTCTCTGCTTAAGGCTACATCAAGAGGAAACAAACCATAGAGATAGAACGTAGAACTACTGTATTGTGTCAAGTTTCAAGAAGCTAGCACAAACCGTGTTTGATTTAGAGTTCTAACAGCATCTGTCAATATAGGAGAAAACTCAGTGAAACCTAAAAATTCAAACTGTTCCTGCAAACGAATGCTTCGACCTAGGAGAACAAAACTTGGGCATCCAAGTTTGACTGGTGTACTGCTCATTACTTGAAAGTATCATGAAGCTCGGAAGAAAAAATTTATGTTTTGATTTCAGGAGACTGTAGTTTTTTGGCAGCCTAACAACGCCTTTCATTGAGTGAGTTATTCGCCAGTCTCTGCTTAAGGCTACATCAAGAGGAAACAAACCTTAGAGATAGAACGTAGAACTATTGTATTGTGTCAAGTTTCAAGAAGCTAGCACAAACCGTGTTTGATTTAGAGTTCTAACTGCATCTGTCAATATAGGAGAAAACGCAGTGAAACCTAAAAATTCAAACAGTTCCTTCAAACGAAGGCTTCGACCTAGGAGAACGAAACTTGGGCATCCATGTTTGACTGGTGTACTGCTATTTACTTGAAAGTATCATGAAGGTCGGAAGAAAAAATATATGTTGTGATTTCAGGAGACTGTAGTTTTTTGGCAGCCTAACAACGCATTTCAGTGAGTGAGTTATTCTCCAGTCTCTGCTTAAGGCTACATCAAGAGGAAACAATCCTTAGAGATAGAACGTAGAACTATTGTATTGTGTCAAGTTTCAAGAAGCTAGCACAAACCGTGTTTGATTTAGAGTTCTAACTGCATCTGTCAATATAGGAGAAAACGCAGTGAAACCTAAAAATTCAAACTGTTCCTGCAAACGAATGCTTCGACCTAGGAGAACGAAAGTTGGGCATCCAAGTTTGACTGGTGTACTGCTCATTACTTAAAAGTATCATGAAGGTCGGAAGAAAAAATATATGTTGTGATTTCAGGAGACTGTAGTTTTTTGGCAGCCTAACAACGCCTTTCATTGAGTGAGTTATTCGCCAGTTTCTGCTTAAGGCTACATCAAGAGGAAACAAACCTTAGAGATAGAACGTAGAACTATTGTATTGTGTCAAGTTTCAAGAAGGTAGCACAAACCATGTTTGATTTAGAGTTCTAACTGCATCTGTCAATATAGGAGAAAACGCAGTGAAACCTAAAAATTCAAACTTTTCCTGCAAACGAATGCTTCGACCTAGGAGAACAAATCTTGGGCATCCAAGTTTGACTGGTGTACTGCTCATTACTTGAAAGTAACATGAAGCTCGGAAGAAAAAATATATGTTTTGATTTCAGGAGACTGTAGTTTTTTGGCAGCCTAACAACGCCTTTCATTGACTGAGTTATTCGCCAGTCTCTGCTTAAGGCTACATCAAGAGGAAACACACCTTAGAGATAGAACGTAGAACTATTGTATTGTGTCAAGTTTCAAGAAGCTAGCACAAACCGTGTTTGATTTAGAGTTCTAACTGCATCTGTCAATATAGGAGAAAACGCAATGAAACCTAAAAATTCAAACTGTTCCTGCAAACGAATGCTTCTACCTAGGAGAACGAAACTTGGGCATCCAAGTTTGACTGGTGTACTGCTCATTACTTGAAAGTATCATGAAGGTCAGAAGAAAAAATATATGTTGTGATTTCAGGAGACTGTAGTTTTTTGGCAGCCTAACAACGCATTTCACTGAGTGAGTTATTCTCCAGTCTCTGCTTAAGGCTACATCAAGAGGAAACAAACCTTAGAGATAGAACGTAGAACTATTGTATGGTGTCAAGTTTCAAGAAGCTAGCACAAAACGTGTTTGATTTAGAGTTCTAACTGCATCTGTCAATATAGGAGAAAACGCAGTGAAACCTAAAAATTCAAACTGTTCCTGCAAACGAAGGCTTCGACCTAGGAGAACGAAAATTGGGCATCCAAGTTTGACTGGTGTACTGCTCATTACTTAAAAGTATCATGAAGGTCGAAAGAAAAAATATATGTTGTGATTTCAGGAGACTGTAGTTTTTTGGCAGCCTAACAACGCCTTTCATTGAGTGAGTTATTCGCCAGTCTCGGCTTAAGGCTACATCAAGAGGAAACACACCTTAGAGATAGAACGTAGAACTATTGTATTGTGTCAAGTTTCAAGAAGCTAGCACAAACCGTGTTTGATTTAGAGTTCTAACTGCATCTGTCAATATAGAAGAAAACGCAGTGAAACCTAAAAATTCAAACTGTTTCTGCAAACGAATGCTTCGACCTAGGAGAACGAAACTTGGGCATCCAAGTTTGACTGGTGTACTGCTCATTACTTGAAAGTATCATGAAGGTCGGAAGAAAAAATATATGTTGTGATTTCAGGAGACTGTAGTTTTTTGGCAGCCTAACAACGCCCTTCATTGAGTGAGTTATTCGCCAGTTTCTGCTTAAGGCTACATCAAGAGGAAACAAACCATAGAGATAGAACGTAGAACTACTGTATTGTGTCAAGTTTCAAGAAGCTAGCACAAACCGTGTTTGATTTAGAGTTCTAAGAGCATCTGTCAATATAGGAGAAAACGCAGTGAAACCTAAAAATTCAAACTGTTCCTGCAAACGAATGCTTCGACCTAGGAGAACGAAACTTGGGCATCCAAGTTTGACTGGTGTACTGCTCATTACTTGAAAGTATCTTGAAGGTCGGAAGAAAAAATATATGTTGTGATTTCAGGAGACTGTAGATTTTTGGCAGCCTAACAACGCCTTTCATTGAGTGAGTTATTCGCAAGTCTCTGCTTAAGGCTACATCAAGAGGAAACAAACCTTAGAGATAGAACGTAGAACTATTGTATTGTGTCAAGTTTCAAGAAGCTAGCACAAACCATGTTTGATTTAGAGTTCTAACTGCATCTGTCAATATAGGAGAAAATGCAGTGAAACCTAAAAATTCAAACTGTTCCTGCAAACGAATGCTTCGACCTAGGAGAACGAAACTTGGGCATCCAAGTTTGACTGGTGTACTGCTCATTACTTGAAAGTATCATGAAGGTCGGAAGAAAAAATATATGTTGTGATTTCAGGAGACTGTAGTTTTTTGGCAGCCTAACAACGCCTTTCATTGAGTGAGTTATTCGCCAGTCTCTGCTTAAGGCTACATCAAGAGGAAACAAACCTTAGAGATAGAACGTAGAACTATTGTATTGTGTCAAGTTTCAAGAAGCTAGCACAAACCGTGTTTGATTTAGAGATCTAACTGCATCTGTCAATATAGGAGAAAACGCAGTGAAACCTAAAAATTCAAACTGTTCCTGCAAACGAATGCTTCGACCTAGGCGAACGAAACTTGGGCATCCAAGTTTGACTGGTGTACTGCTCATTACTTGAAAGTATCATGAAGGTCGGAAGAAAAAATATATGTTGTGATTTCAGGAGACTGTAGTTTTTTGGCAGCCTAACAACGCCTTTCATTGAGTGAGTTATTCGCCAGTCTCTGCTTAAGGCTACATCAAGAGGAAACAAACCTTAGAGATAGAAGGTAGAACTATTGTATTGTGTCAAGTTTCAAGAAGCTAGCACAAACCGTGTTTGATTTAGAGTTCTAACTGCATCTGTCAATATAGGAGAAAACGCAGTGAAACCTAAAAATTCAAACAGTTCCTGCAAACGAATGCTTCGACCTAGGAGAACGAACCTTGGGCATCCAAGTTTGACTGGTGTACTGCTCATTACTTGAAAGTATCTTGAAGCTCGGAAGAAAAAATATATGTTGTGATTTCAGGAGATTGTAGTTTTTTGGCAACCTAACAACGCCTTTCATTGAGTGAGTTATTCGCAAGTCTCTGCTTAAGGCTACATCAAGAGGAAACAAACCTTAGAGATAGAACGTAGAACTATTGTATTGTGTCAAGTTTCAAGAAGGTAGCACAAACCAAGTTTGATTTAGAGTTCTAACTGCATCTGTCAATATAGGAGAAAACGCAGTGAAACCTAAAAATTCAAACTGTTCCTGCAAACGAATGATTCGACCTAGGAGAACGAAACTTGGGCATCCAAGTTTGATTGGTGTACTGCTCATTACTTGAAAGTATCATGAAGGTCGGAAGAAAAAATATATGTTGTGATTTCAGGAGACTGTAGTTTTTTGGCAGCCTAACAACGCATTTCAGTGAGTGAGTTATTCTCCAGTCTCTGCTTAAGGCTACATCAAGAGGAAACAATCCTTAGAGATAGAACGTAGAACTATTGAATTGTGTCAAGTTTCAAGAAGCTAGCACAAACCGTGTTTGATATAGAGTTCTAACTGCATCTGTCAATATAGGAGAAAAAGCATTGAAACCTAAAAATTCAAACTGTTCCTGCAAACGAATGATTCGACCTAGGAGAACAAAACTTGGGCATCAAAGTTTGATTGGTGTACTGCTCATTACTTGAAAGTATCATGAAGGTCGGAAGAAAAAATATATGTTGTGATTTCAGGAGACTGTATTTTTTGGCAGCCTAACAACGCATTTCAGTGAGTGAGTTATTCTCCAGTCTCTGCTTAAGGCTACATCAAGAGGAAACAAACCTTAGAGATAGAACGTAGAACTATTGTATTGTGTCAAGTTTCAAGAAGCTAGCACAAACCGTGTTTGATTTAGAGTTCTAACTGCATCTGTCAATATAGGAGAAAACGCAGTGAAACCTAAAAATTCAAACTGTTCCTGCAAACGAATGCTTCGACCTAGGAGAACGAAACTTGGGCATCCAAGTTTGACTGGTGTACTGCTCATTACTTAAAAGTATCATGAAGGTCGGAAGAAAAAATATATGTTGTGATTTCAGGAGACTGTAGTTTTTTGGCAGCCTAACAACGCCTTTCATTGAGTGAGTTATTCGCCAGTCTCTGCTTAAGGCTACATCAAGAGGAAACACACCTTAGAGATAGAACGTAGAACTATTGTATTGTGTCAAGTTTCAAGAAGCTAGCACAAACCGTTTTTGATTTAGAGTTCTAACTGCATCTGTCAATATAGAAGAAAACGCAGTGAAACCTAAAAATTCAAACTGTTCCTGCAAACGAATGCTTCGACCTAGGAGAACGAAACTTGGGCATCCAAGTTTGACTGGTGTACTGCTCATTACTTGAAAGTATCATGAAGGTCGGAAGAAAAAATATATGTTGTGATTTCAGGAGACTGTAGTTTTTTGGCAGCCTAACAACGCCTTTCATTGAGTGAGTTATTCGCCAGTTTCTGCTTAAGGCTACATCAAGAGGAAACAAACTATAGAGATAGAACGTAGAACTACGGTATTGTGTCAACTTTCAAGAAGCTAGCACAAACCGTGTTTGATTTAGAGTTCTAACAGCATCTGTCAATATAGTAGAAAACGCAGTGAAACCTAAAAATTCAAACTGTTCCTGCAAACGAATGCTTCGACCTAGGAGAACAAATCTTGGGCATCCAAGTTTGACTGGTGTACTGCTCATTACTTGAAAGTATCATGAAGCTCGGAAGAAAAAATATATGTTTTGATTTCAGGAGACTGTAGTTTTTTGGCAGCCTAACAACGCCTTTCATTGAGTGAGTTATTCGCCAGTCTCTGCTTAAGGCTACATCAAGAGGAAACACACCTTAGAGATAGAACGTAGAACTATTGTATTGTGTCAAGTTTCAAGAAGCTAGCACAAACCGTGTTTGATTTAGAGTTCTAACTGCATCTGTCAATATAGGAGAAAACGCAGTGAAACCTAAAAATTCAAACTGTTCCTGCAAACGAATGCTTCAACCTAGGAGAACGAAACTTGGGCATCCAAGTTTGACTGGTGTACTGCTCATTACTTGAAAGTATCATGAAGGTCAGAAGAAAAAATATATGTTGTGATTTCAGGAGACTGTAGTTTTTTGGCAGCCTAACAATGCATTTCAGTGAGTGAGTTATTCTCCAGTCTCTGCTTAAGGCTACATCAAGAGGAAACAAACCTTAGAGATAGAACGTAGAACTATTGTATGGTGTCAAGTTTCAAGAAGCTAGCACAAAACGTGTTTGATTTAGAGTTCTAACTGCATCTGTCAATATAGAAGAAAACGCAGTGAAACTTAAAATTCAAACTGTTCCTGCAAACGAATGCTTCGACCTAGGAGAATGAAACTTGGGCATCCAAGTTTGACTGGTGTACTCTCATTACTTGAAAGTATCATGAAGGTCGGAAGAAAAAATATATGTTGTGATATCAGGAGACTGTAGTTTTTTGGCAGCCTAACAACGCCTTTCATTGAGTGAGTTATTCGCCAGTCTCTGCTTAAAGCTACATCAAGAGGAAACAAACCTTAGAGATAGAACGTAGAACTATTGTATTGTGTCAAGTTTCAAGAAGCTAGCACAAACCGTGTTTGATTTAGAGTTCTAACTGCATCTGTCAATATAGGAGAAAACGCAGTGAAACCTAAAAATTCAAACAGTTCCTGCAAACGAATGCTTCGACCTAGGAGAACGAACCTTGGGCATCCAAGTTTGACTGGTGTACTGCTCATTACTTGAAAGCATCTTGAAGCTCGGAAGAAAAAATATATGTTGTGATTTCAGGAGATTGTAGTTTTTTGGCAACCTAACAACGCCTTTCATTGAGTGAGTTATTCGCAAGTCTCTGCTTAAGGCTACATCAAGAGGAAACAAACCTTAGAGATAGAACGTAGAACTATTGTATTGTGTCAAGTTTCAAGAAGGTACCACAAACCATGTTTGATTTAGAGTTCTAACTGCATCTGTCAATATAGGAGAAAACGCAGTGAAACCTAAAAATTCAAACTGTTCCTGCAAACGAATGATTCGACCTAGGAGAACGAAACTTGGGCATCCAAGTTTGATTGGTGTACTGCTCATTACTTGAAAGTATCATGAAGGTCGGAAGAAAAAATATATGTTGTGATTTCAGGAGACTGTAGTTTTTTGGCAGCCTAACAACGCATTTCAGTGAGTGAGTTATTCTCCAGTCTCTGCTTAAGGCTACATCAAGAGGAAACAAACCTTAGAGATAGAACGTAGAACTATTGAATTGTGTCAAGTTTCAAGAAGCTAGCACAAACCGTGTTTGATATAGAGTTCTAACTGCATCTGTCAATATAGGAGAAAAAGCAGTGAAACCTAAAAATTCAAACTGTTCCTGCAAACGAATGATTCGACCTAGGAGAACGAAACTTGGGCATCAAAGTTTGATTGGTGTACTGCTCATTACTTGAAAGTATCATGAAGGTCGGAAGAAAAAATATATGTTGTGATTTCAGGAGACTGTAGTTTTTTGGCAGCCTAACAACGCATTTCAGTGAGTGAGTTATTCTCCAGTCTCTGCTTAAGGCTACATCAAGAGGAAACAAACCTTAGAGATAGAACGTAGAACTATTGTATTGTGTCAAGTTTCAAGAAGCTAGCACAAACCGTGTTTGATTTAGAGTTTAACTGCATCTGTCAATATAGGAGAAAACGCAGTGAAACCTAAAAATTCAAACTGTTCCTGCAAACGAATGCTTCGACCTAGGAGAACGAAACTTGGGCATCCAAGTTTGACTGGTGTACTGCTCATTACTTAAAAGTATCATGAAGGTCGGAAGAAAAAATATATGTTGTGATTTCAGGAGACTGTAGTTTTTTGGCAGCCTAACAACGCCTTTCATTGAGTGAGTTATTCGCCAGTCTCTGCTTAAGGCTACATCAAGAGGAAACACACCTTAGAGATAGAACGTAGAACTATTGTATTGTGTCAAGTTTCAAGAAGCTAGCACAAACCGTTTTTGATTTAGAGTTCTAACTGCATCTGTCAATATAGAAGAAAACGCAGTGAAACCTAAAAATTCAAACTGTTCCTGCAAACGAATGCTTCGACCTAGGAGAACGAAACTTGGGCATCCAAGTTTGACTGGTGTACTGCTCATTACTTGAAAGTATCATGAAGGTCGGAAGAAAAAATATATGTTGTGATTTCAGGAGACTGTAGTTTTTTGGCAGCCTAACAACGCCTTTCATTGAGTGAGTTATTCGCCAGTTTCTGCTTAAGGCTACATCAAGAGGAAACAAACTATAGAGATAGAACGTAGAACTACTGTATTGTGTCAACTTTCAAGAAGCTAGCACAAACCGTGTTTGATTTAGAGTTCTAACAGCATCTGTCAATATAGTAGAAAACGCAGTGAAACCTAAAAATTCAAACTGTTCCTGCAAACGAATGCTTCGACCTAGGAGAACAAATCTTGGGCATCCAAGTTTGACTGGTGTACTGCTCATTACTTGAAAGTATCATGAAGCTCGGAAGAAAAAATATATGTTGTGATTTCAGGAGACTGTAGTTTTTTGGCAGCCTAACAACGCATTTCAGTGAGTGAGTTATTCTCCAGTCTCTGCTTAAGGCTACATCAAGAGGAAACAAACCTTAGAGATAGAACGTAGAACTATTGTATGGTGTCAAGTTTCAAGAAGCTAGCACAAAACGTGTTTGATTTAGAGTTCTAACTGCATCTGTCAATATAGGAGAAAACGCAGTGAAACCTAAAAATTCAAACTGTTCCTGCAAACGAAGGCTTCGACCTAGGAGAACGAAACTTGGGCATCCAAGTTTGACTGGTGTACTGCTCATTACTTAAAAGTATCATGAAGGTCGGAAGAAAAAATATATGTTGTGATTTCAGGAGACTGTAGTTTTTTGGCAGCCTAACAACGCCTTTCATTGAGTGAGTTATTCGCAAGTCTCTGCTTAAGGCTACATCAAGAGGAAACACACCTTAGAGATAGAACGTAGAACTATTGTATTGTGTCAAGTTTCAAGAAGCTAGCACAAACCGTTTTTGATTTAGAGTTCTAACTGCATCTGTCAATATAGAAGAAAACGCAGTGAAACCTAAAAATTCAAACTGTTCCTGCAAACGAATGCTTCGACCTAGGAGAACGAAACTTGGGCATCCAAGTTTGACTGGTGTACTGCTCATTACTTGAAAGTATCATGAAGGTCGGAAGAAAAAATATATGTTGTGATTTCAGGAGACTGTAGTTTTTTGGCAGCCTAACAACGCCTTTCATTGAGTGAGTTATTCGCCAGTTTCTGCTTAAGGCTACATCAAGAGGAAACAAACTATAGAGATAGAACGTAGAACTACTCTATTGTGTCAACTTTCAAGAAGCTAGCACAAACCGTGTTTGATTTAGAGTTCTAACAGCATCTGTCAATATAGTAGAAAACGCAGTGAAACCTAAAATTTCAAACTGTTCCTGCAAACGAATGCTTCGACCTAGGAGAACAAATCTTGGGCATCCAAGTTTGACTGGTGTACTGCTCATTACTTGAAAGTATCATGAAGCTTGGAAGAAAAAATATATGTTTTGATTTCAGGAGACTGTAGTTTTTTGGCAGCCTAACAACGCCTTTCATTGAGTGAGTTATTCGCCAGTCTCTGCTTAAGGCTACATCAAGAGGAAACACACCTTAGAGATAGAACGTAGAACTATTGTATTGTGTCAAGTTTCAAGAAGCTAGCACAAACCGTGTTTGATTTAGAGTTCTAACTGCATCTGTCAATATAGGAGAAAACGCAGTGAAACCTAAAAATTCAAACTGTTCCTGCAAACGAATGCTTCAACCTAGGAGAACGAAACTTGGGCATCCAAGTTTGACTGGTGTACTGCTCATTACTTGAAAGTATCATGAAGGTCAGAAGAAAAAATATATGTTGTGATTTCAGGAGACTGTAGTTTTTTGGCAGCCTAACAATGCATTTCAGTGAGTGAGTTATTCTCCAGTCTCTGCTTAAGGCTACATCAAGAGGAAACAAACCTTAGAGATAGAACGTAGAACTATTGTATGGTGTCAAGTTTCAAGAAGCTAGCACAAAACGTGTTTGATTTAGAGTTCTAACTGCATCTGTCAATATAGGAGAAAACGCAGTGAAACCTAAAAATTCAAACTGTTCCTGCAAACAAAGGCTTCGACCTAGGAGAACGAAACTTGGGCATCCAAGTTTGACTGGTGTACTGCTCATTACTTAAAAGTATCATGAAGGTCGGAAGAAAAAATATATGTTGTGATTTCAGGAGACTGTAGTTTTTTGGCAGCCTAACAACGCCTTTCATTGAGTGAGTTATTCGCCAGTCTCGGCTGAAGGCTACATCAAGAGGAAACACACCTTAGAGATAGAACGTAGAACTATTGTATTGTGTCAAGTTTCAAGAAGCTAGCACAAACCGTGTTTGATTTAGAGTTCTAACTGCATCTGTCAATATAGAAGAAAACGCAGTGAAACCTAAAAATTCAAACTGTTCCTGCAAACGAATGCTTCGACCTAGGAGAATGAAACTTGGGCATCCAAGTTTGACTGGTGTACTGCTCATTACTTGAAAGTATCATGAAGGTCGGAAGAAAAAATATATGTTGTGATTTCAGGAGACTGTAGTTTTTTGGCAGCCTAACAACGCCTTTCATTGAGTGAGTTATTCGCCAGTCTCTGCTTAAGGCTACATCAAGAGGAAACAAACCTTAGAGATAGAACGTAGAACTATTGTATTGTGTCAAGTTTCAAGAAGCTAGCACAAACCGTGTTTGATTTAGAGTTCTAACTGCATCTGTCAATATAGGAGAAAACGCAGTGAAACCTAAAAATTCAAACAGTTCCTGCAAACGAATGCTTCGACCTAGGAGAACGAACCTTGGGCATCCAAGTTTGACTGGTGTACTGCTCATTACTTGAAAGTATCTTGAAGCTCGGAAGAAAAAATATATGTTGTGATTTCAGGAGATTGTAGTTTTTTGGCAACCTAACAACGCCTTTCATTGAGTGAGTTATTCGCAAGTCTCTGCTTAAGGCTACATCAAGAGGAAACAAACCTTAGAGATAGAACGTAGAACTATTGTATTGTGTCAAGTTTCAAGAAGGTAGCACAAACCATGTTTGATTTAGAGTTCTAACTGCATCTGTCAATATAGGAGAAAACGCAGTGAAACCTAAAAATTCAAACTGTTCCTGCAAACGAATGATTCGACCTAGGAGAACGAAACTTGGGCATCCAAGTTTGATTGGTGTACTGCTCATTACTTGAAAGTATCATGAAGGTCGGAAGAAAAAATATATGTTGTGATTTCAGGAGACTGTAGTTTTTTGGCAGCCTAACAACGCATTTCAGTGAGTGAGTTATTCTCCAGTCTCTGCTTAAGGCTACATCAAGAGGAAACAAACCTTAGAGATAGAACGTAGAACTATTGAATTGTGTCAAGTTTCAAGAAGCTAGCACAAACCGTGTTTGATATAGAGTTCTAACTGCATCTGTCAATATAGAAGAAAAAGCAGTGAAACCTAAAAATTCAAACTGTTCCTGCAAACGAATGATTCGAAATAGGAGAACGAAACTTGGGCATCAAAGTTTGATTGGGGTACTGCTCATTACCTGAAAGTATCATGAAGGTCGGAAGAAAAAATATATGTTGTGATTTCAGGAGACTGTAGTTTTTTGGCAGCCTAACAACGCATTTCAGTGAGTGAGTTATTCTCCAGTCTCTGCTTAAGGCTACATCAAGTGGAAACAAACCTTAGAGATAGAACGTAGAACTATTGTATTGTGTCAAGTTTCAAGAAGCTAGCACAAACCGTGTTTGATTTAGAGTTCTAAATGCATCTGTCAATATAGGAGAAAACGCAGTGAAACCTAAAAATTCAAACTGTTCCTGCAAACGAATGCTTCGACCTAGGAGAACGAAACTTGGGCATCCAAGTTTGACTGGTGTACTGCTCATTACTTAAAAGTATCATGAAGGTCGGAAGAAAAAATATATGTTGTGATTTCAGGAGACTGTAGTTTTATGGCAGCCTAACAACGCCTTTCATTGAGTGAGTTATTCGCCAGTCTCTGCTTAAGGCTACATCAAGAGGAAACACACCTTAGAGATAGAACGTAGAACTATTGTATTGTGTCAAGTTTCAAGAAGCTAGGACAAACCGTTTTTGATTTAGAGTTCTAACTGCATCTGTCAATATAGAAGAAAACGCAGTGAAACCTAAAAATTCAAACGGTTCCTGCAAAGGAATGCTTCGACCTAGGAGAACGAAACTTGGGCATCCAAGTTTGACTGGTGTACTGCTCATTACTTGAAAGTATCATGAAGGTCGGAAGAAAAAATGTATGTTGTGATTTCAGGAGACTGTAGTTTTTTGGCAGCCTAACAACGCCTTTCATTGAGTGAGTTATTCGCCAGTTTCTGCTTAAGGCTACATCAAGAGGAAACAAACTATAGAGATAGAACGTAGAACTACTGTATTGTGTCAACTTTCAAGAAGCTAGCACAAACCGTGTTTGATTTAGAGTTCTAACAGCATCTGTCAATATAGTAGAAAACGCAGTGAAACCTAAAAATTCAAACTGTTCCTGCAAACGAATGCTTCGACCTAGGAGAACAAATCTTGGGCATCCAAGTTTGACTGGTGTACTGCTCATTACTTGAAAGTATCATGAAGCTCGGAAGAAAAAATATATGTTTTGATTTCAGGAGACTGTAGTTTTTTGGCAGCCTAACAACGCCTTTCATTGAGTGAGTTATTCGCCAGTCTCTGCTTAAGGCTACATCAAGAGGAAACACACCTTAGAGATAGAACGTAGAACTATTGTATTGTGTCAAGTTTCAAGAAGCTAGCACAAACTGTGTTTGATTTAGAGTTCTAACTGCATCTGTCAATATAGGAGAAAACGCAGTGAAACCTAAAAATTCAAACTGTTCCTGCAAACGAAGGCTTCGACCTAGTAGAACGAAACTTGGGCATCCAAGTTTGACTGGTGTACTGCTCATTACTTAAAAGTATCATGAAGGTCGGAAGAAAAAATATATGTTGTGATTTCAGGAGACTGTAGTTTTTTGGCAGCCTAACAACGCCTTTCATTGAGTGAGTTATTCGCCAGTCTCTGCTTAAGGCTACATCAAGAGGAAACACACCTTAGAGGTAGAACGTAGAACTATTGTATTGTGTCAAGTTTCAAGAAGCTAGCACAAACCGTTTTTGATTTAGAGTTCTAACTGCATCTGTCAATATAGAAGAAAACGCAGTGAAACCTAAAAATTCAAACTGTTCCTGCAAACGAATGCTTCGACCTAGGAGAACGAAACTTGGGCATCCAAGTTTGACTGGTGTACTGCTCATTACTTGAAAGTATCATGAAGGTCGGAAGAAAAAATATATGTTGTGATTTCAGGAGACTGTAGTTTTTTGGCAGCCTAACAACGCCTTTCATTGAGTGAGTTATTCGCCAGTTTCTGCTTAAGGCTACATCAAGAGGAAACAAACTATAGAGATAGAACGTAGAACTACTGTATTGTGTCAACTTTCAAGAAGCTAGCACAAACCGTGTTTGATTTAGAGTTCTAACAGCATCTGTCAATATAGTAGAAAACGCAGTGAAACCTAAAATTTCAAACTGTTCCTGCAAACGAATGCTTCGACCTAGGAGAACAAATCTTGGGCATCCAAGTTTGACTGGTGTACTGCTCATTACTTGAAAGTATCATGAAGCTTGGAAGAAAAAATATATGTTTTGATTTCAGGAGACTGTAGTTTTTTGGCAGCCTAACAACGCCTTTCATTGAGTGAGTTATTCGCCAGTCTCTGCTTAAGGCTACATCAAGAGGAAACACACCTTAGAGATAGAACGTAGAACTATTGTATTGTGTCAAGTTTCAAGAAGCTAGCACAAACCGTGTTTGATTTAGAGTTCTAACTGCATCTGTCAATATAGGAGAAAACGCAGTGAAACCTAAAAATTCAAACTGTTCCTGCAAACGAATGCTTCAACCTAGGAGAACGAAACTTGGGCATCCAAGTTTGACTGGTGTACTGCTCATTACTTGAAAGTATCATGAAGGTCAGAAGAAAAAATATATGTTGTGATTTCAGGAGACTGTAGTTTTTTGGCAGCCTAACAATGCATTTCAGTGAGTGAGTTATTCTCCAGTCTCTGCTTAAGGCTACATCAAGAGGAAACAAACCTTAGAGATAGAACGTAGAACTATTGTATGGTGTCAAGTTTCAAGAAGCTAGCACAAAACGTGTTTGATTTAGAGTTCTAACTGCATCTGTCAATATAGGAGAAAACGCAGTGAAACCTAAAAATTCAAACTGTTCCTGCAAACAAAGGCTTCGACCTAGGAGAACGAAACTTGGGCATCCAAGTTTGACTGGTGTACTGCTCATTACTTAAAAGTATCATGAAGGTCGGAAGAAAAAATATATGTTGTGATTTCAGGAGACTGTAGTTTTTTGGCAGCCTAACAACGCCTTTCATTGAGTGAGTTATTCGCCAGTCTCGGCTGAAGGCTACATCAAGAGGAAACACACCTTAGAGATAGAACGTAGAACTATTGTATTGTGTCAAGTTTCAAGAAGCTAGCACAAACCGTGTTTGATTTAGAGTTCTAACTGCATCTGTCAATATAGAAGAAAACGCAGTGAAACCTAAAAATTCAAACTGTTCCTGCAAACGAATGCTTCGACCTAGGAGAATGAAACTTGGGCATCCAAGTTTGACTGGTGTACTGCTCATTACTTGAAAGTATCATGAAGGTCGGAAGAAAAAATATATGTTGTGATTTCAGGAGACTGTAGTTTTTTGGCAGCCTAACAACGCCTTTCATTGAGTGAGTTATTCGCCAGTCTCTGCTTAAGGCTACATCAAGAGGAAACAAACCTTAGAGATAGAACGTAGAACTATTGTATTGTGTCAAGTTTCAAGAAGCTAGCACAAACCGTGTTTGATTTAGAGTTCTAACTGCATCTGTCAATATAGGAGAAAACGCAGTGAAACCTAAAAATTCAAACAGTTCCTGCAAACGAATGCTTCGACCTAGGAGAACGAACCTTGGGCATCCAAGTTTGACTGGTGTACTGCTCATTACTTGAAAGTATCTTGAAGCTCGGAAGAAAAAATATATGTTGTGATTTCAGGAGATTGTAGTTTTTTGGCAACCTAACAACGCCTTTCATTGAGTGAGTTATTCGCAAGTCTCTGCTTAAGGCTACATCAAGAGGAAACAAACCTTAGAGATAGAACGTAGAACTATTGTATTGTGTCAAGTTTCAAGAAGGTAGCACAAACCATGTTTGATTTAGAGTTCTAACTGCATCTGTCAATATAGGAGAAAACGCAGTGAAACCTAAAAATTCAAACTGTTCCTGCAAACGAATGATTCGACCTAGGAGAACGAAACTTGGGCATCCAAGTTTGATTGGTGTACTGCTCATTACTTGAAAGTATCATGAAGGTCGGAAGAAAAAATATATGTTGTGATTTCAGGAGACTGTAGTTTTTTGGCAGCCTAACAACGCATTTCAGTGAGTGAGTTATTCTCCAGTCTCTGCTTAAGGCTACATCAAGAGGAAACAAACCTTAGAGATAGAACGTAGAACTATTGAATTGTGTCAAGTTTCAAGAAGCTAGCACAAACCGTGTTTGATATAGAGTTCTAACTGCATCTGTCAATATAGAAGAAAAAGCAGTGAAACCTAAAAATTCAAACTGTTCCTGCAAACGAATGATTCGAAATAGGAGAACGAAACTTGGGCATCAAAGTTTGATTGGGGTACTGCTCATTACCTGAAAGTATCATGAAGGTCGGAAGAAAAAATATATGTTGTGATTTCAGGAGACTGTAGTTTTTTGGCAGCCTAACAACGCATTTCAGTGAGTGAGTTATTCTCCAGTCTCTGCTTAAGGCTACATCAAGTGGAAACAAACCTTAGAGATAGAACGTAGAACTATTGTATTGTGTCAAGTTTCAAGAAGCTAGCACAAACCGTGTTTGATTTAGAGTTCTAAATGCATCTGTCAATATAGGAGAAAACGCAGTGAAACCTAAAAATTCAAACTGTTCCTGCAAACGAATGCTTCGACCTAGGAGAACGAAACTTGGGCATCCAAGTTTGACTGGTGTACTGCTCATTACTTAAAAGTATCATGAAGGTCGGAAGAAAAAATATATGTTGTGATTTCAGGAGACTGTAGTTTTATGGCAGCCTAACAACGCCTTTCATTGAGTGAGTTATTCGCCAGTCTCTGCTTAAGGCTACATCAAGAGGAAACACACCTTAGAGATAGAACGTAGAACTATTGTATTGTGTCAAGTTTCAAGAAGCTAGGACAAACCGTTTTTGATTTAGAGTTCTAACTGCATCTGTCAATATAGAAGAAAACGCAGTGAAACCTAAAAATTCAAACTGTTCCTGCAAACGAATGCTTCGACCTAGGAGAACGAAACTTGGGCATCCAAGTTTGACTGGTGTACTGCTCATTACTTGAAAGTATCATGAAGGTCGGAAGAAAAAATATATGTTGTGATTTCAGGAGACTGTAGTTTTTTGGCAGCCTAACAACGCCTTTCATTGAGTGAGTTATTCGCCAGTTTCTGCTTAAGGCTACATCAAGAGGAAACAAACTATAGAGATAGAACGTAGAACTACTCTATTGTGTCAACTTTCAAGAAGCTAGCACAAACCGTGTTTGATTTAGAGTTCTAACAGCATCTGTCAATATAGTAGAAAACGCAGTGAAACCTAAAAATTCAAACTGTTCCTGCAAACGAATGCTTCGACCTAGGAGAACAAATCTTGGGCATCCAAGTTTGACTGGTGTACTGCTCATTACTTGAAAGTATCATGAAGCTCGGAAGAAAAAATATATGTTTTGATTTCAGGAGACTGTAGTTTTTTGGCAGCCTAACAACGCCTTTCATTGAGTGAGTTATTCGCCAGTCTCTGCTTAAGGCTACATCAAGAGGAAACACACCTTAGAGATAGAACGTAGAACTATTGTATTGTGTCAAGTTTCAAGAAGCTAGCACAAACCGTGTTTGATTTAGAGTTCTAACTGCATCTGTCAATATAGGAGAAAACGCAGTGAAACCTAAAAATTCAAACTGTTCCTGCAAACGAATGCTTCGACCTAGGAGAACGAAACTTGGGCATCCAAGTTTGACTGGTGTACTGCTCATTACTTGAAAGTATCATGAAGGTCAGAAGAAAAAATATATGTTGTGATTTCAGGAGACTGTAGTTTTTTGGCAGCCTAACAACGCATTTCAGTGAGTGAGTTATTCTCCAGTCTCTGTTTAAGGCTACATCAAGAGGAAACAAACCTTAGAGATAGAACGTAGAACTATTGTATGGTGTCAAGTTTCAAGAAGCTAGCACAAAACGTGTTTGATTTAGAGTTCTAACTGCATCTGTCAATATAGGAGAAAACGCAGTGAAACCTAAAAATTCAAACTGTTCCTGCAAACGAATGCTTCGACCTAGGAGAACGAAACTTGGGCATCCACGTTTGACTGGTGTACTGCTCATTACTTAAAAGTATCATGAAGGTCGGAAGAAAAAATATATGTTGTGATTTCAGGAGACTGTAGTTTTTTGGCAGCCTAACAACGCCTTTCATTGAGTGAGTTATTCGCCAGTCTCTGCTTAAGGCTACATCAAGAGGAAACACACCTTAGAGATAGAACGTAGAACTATTGTATTGTGTCAAGTTTCAAGAAGCTAGGACAAACCGTTTTTGATTTAGAGTTCTAACTGCATCTGTCAATATAGAAGAAAACGCAGTGAAACCTAAAAATTCAAACGGTTCCTGCAAAGGAATGCTTCGACCTAGGAGAACGAAACTTGGGCATCCAAGTTTGACTGGTGTACTGCTCATTACTTGAAAGTATCATGAAGGTCGGAAGAAAAAATGTATGTTGTGATTTCAGGAGACTGTAGTTTTTTGGCAGCCTAACAACGCCTTTCATTGAGTGAGTTATTCGCCAGTTTCTGCTTAAGGCTACATCAAGAGGAAACAAACTATAGAGATAGAACGTAGAACTACTGTATTGTGTCAACTTTCAAGAAGCTAGCACAAACCGTGTTTGATTTAGAGTTCTAACAGCATCTGTCAATATAGTAGAAAACGCAGTGAAACCTAAAAATTCAAACTGTTCCTGCAAACGAATGCTTCGACCTAGGAGAACAAATCTTGGGCATCCAAGTTTGACTGGTGTACTGCTCATTACTTGAAAGTATCATGAAGCTCGGAAGAAAAAATATATGTTTTGATTTCAGGAGACTGTAGTTTTTTGGCAGCCTAACAACGCCTTTCATTGAGTGAGTTATTCGCCAGTCTCTGCTTAAGGCTACATCAAGAGGAAACACACCTTAGAGATAGAACGTAGAACTATTGTATTGTGTCAAGTTTCAAGAAGCTAGCACAAACCGTGTTTGATTTAGAGTTCTAACTGCATCTGTCAATATAGGAGAAAACGCAGTGAAACCTAAAAATTCAAACTGTTCCTGCAAACGAAGGCTTCGACCTAGTAGAACGAAACTTGGGCATCCAAGTTTGACTGGTGTACTGCTCATTACTTAAAAGTATCATGAAGGTCGGAAGAAAAAATATATGTTGTGATTTCAGGAGACTGTAGTTTTTTGGCAGCCTAACAACGCCTTTCATTGAGTGAGTTATTCGCCAGTCTCTGCTTAAGGCTACATCAAGAGGAAACACACCTTAGAGGTAGAACGTAGAACTATTGTATTGTGTCAAGTTTCAAGAAGCTAGCACAAACCGTTTTTGATTTAGAGTTCTAACTGCATCTGTCAATATAGAAGAAAACGCAGTGAAACCTAAAAATTCAAACTGTTCCTGCAAACGAATGCTTCGACCTAGGAGAACGAAACTTGGGCATCCAAGTTTGACTGGTGTACTGCTCATTACTTGAAAGTATCATGAAGGTCGGAAGAAAAAATATATGTTGTGATTTCAGGAGACTGTAGTTTTTTGGCAGCCTAACAACGCCTTTCATTGAGTGAGTTATTCGCCAGTTTCTGCTTAAGGCTACATCAAGAGGAAACAAACTATAGAGATAGAACGTAGAACTACTGTATTGTGTCAACTTTCAAGAAGCTAGCACAAACCGTGTTTGATTTAGAGTTCTAACAGCATCTGTCAATATAGTAGAAAACGCAGTGAAACCTAAAAATTCAAACTGTTCCTGCAAACGAATGCTTCGACCTAGGAGAACAAATCTTGGGCATCCAAGTTTGACTGGTGTACTGCTCATTACTTGAAAGTATCATGAAGCTCGGAAGAAAAAATATATGTTTTGATTTCAGGAGACTGTAGTTTTTTGGCAGCCTAACAACGCCTTTCATTGAGTGAGTTATTCGCCAGTCTCTCCTTAAGGCTACATCAAGAGGAAACACACCTTAGAGATAGAACGTAGAACTATTGTATTGTGTCAAGTTTCAAGAAGCTAGCACAAACCGTGTTTGATTTAGAGTTCTAACTGCATCTGTCAATATAGGAGAAAACGCAGTGAAACCTAAAAATTCAAACTGTTCCTGCAAACGAATGCTTCAACCTAGGAGAACGAAACTTGGGCATCCAAGTTTGACTGGTGTACTGCTCATTACTTGAAAGTATCATGAAGGTCAGAAGAAAAAATATATGTTGTGATTTCAGGAGACTGTAGTTTTTTGGCAGCCTAACAATGCATTTCAGTGAGTGAGTTATTCTCCAGTCTCTGCTTAAGGCTACATCAAGAGGAAACAAACCTTAGAGATAGAACGTAGAACTATTGTATGGTGTCAAGTTTCAAGAAGCTAGCACAAAACGTGTTTGATTTAGAGTTCTAACTGCATCTGTCAATATAGGAGAAAACGCAGTGAAACCTAAAAATTCAAACTGTTCCTGCAAACAAAGGCTTCGACCTAGGAGAACGAAACTTGGGCATCCAAGTTTGACTGGTGTACTGCTCATTACTTAAAAGTATCATGAAGGTCGGAAGAAAAAATATATGTTGTGATTTCAGGAGACTGTAGTTTTTTGGCAGCCTAACAATGCCTTTCATTGAGTGAGTTATTCGCCAGTCTCGGCTTAAGGCTACATCAAGAGGAAACACACCTTAGAGATAGAACGTAGAACTATTGTATTGTGTCAAGTTTCAAGAAGCTAGCACAAACCGTGTTTGATTTAGAGTTCTAACTGCATCTGTCAATATAGAAGAAAACGCAGTGAAACCTAAAAATTCAAACTGTTCCTGCAAACGAATGCTTCGACCTAGGAGAATGAAACTTGGGCATCCAAGTTTGACTTTTGTACTGCTCATTACTTGAAAGTATCATGAAGGTCGGAAGAAAAAATATATGTTGTGATTTCAGGAGACTGTAGTTTTTTGGCAGCCTAACAACGCATTTCAGTGAGTGAGTTATTCTCCAGTCTCTGCTTAAGGCTACATCAAGAGGAAACAAACCTTAGAGATAGAACGTAGAACTATTGTATTGTGTCAAGTTTCAAGAAGCTAGCACTAACCGTATTTGATTTAGAGTTCTAACTGCATCTGTCAATATAGGAGAAAACGCAGTGAAACCTAAAAATTCAAACTGTTCCTGCAAACGAATGCTTCGACCTAGGAGAACGAAACTTGGGCATCCAAGTTTGACTGGTGTACTGCTCATTACTTAAAAGTATCATGAAGGTCGGAAGAAAAAATATATGTTGTGATTTCAGGAGACTGTAGTTTTTTGGCAGCCTAACAACGCCTTTCATTGAGTGAGTTATTCGCCAGTCTCTGCTTAAGGCTACATCAAGAGGAAACACACCTTAGAGATAGAACGTAGAACTATTGTATTGTGTCAAGTTTCAAGAAGCTAGGACAAACCGTTTTTGATTTAGAGTTCTAACTGCATCTGTCAATATAGAAGAAAACGCAGTGAAACCTAAAAATTCAAACTGTTCCTGCAAACGAATGCTTCGACCTAGGAGAACGAAACTTGGGCATTAAAGTTTGACTGGTGTACTGCTCATTACTTGAAAGTATCATGAAGGTCGGAAGAAAAAATATATGTTGTGATTTCAGGAGACTGTAGTTTTTTGGCAGCCTAACAACGCCTTTCATTGAGTGAGTTATTCGCCAGTTTCTGCTTAAGGCTACATCAGGAGGAAACAAACTATAGAGATAGAACGTAGAACTACTGTATTGTGTCAACATTCAAGAAGCTAGCACAAACCGTGTTTGATTTAGAGTTCTAACAGCATCTGTCAATATAGTAGAAAACGCAGTGAAACCTAAAAATTCAAACTGTTCCTGCAAACGAATGCTTCGACCTAGGAGAACAAATCTTGGGCATCCAAGTTTGACTGGTGTACTGCTCATTACTTGAAAGTATCATGAAGCTCGGAAGAAAAAATATATGTTTTGATTTCAGGAGACTGTAGTTTTTTGGCAGCCTAACAACGCCTTTCATTGAGTGAGTTATTCGCCAGTCTCTGCTTAAGGCTACATCAAGAGGAAACACACCTTAGAGATAGAACGTAGAACTATTGTATTGTGTCAAGTTTCAAGAAGCTAGCACAAACCGTGTTTGATTTAGAGTTCTAACTGCATCTGTCAATATAGGAGAAAACGCAGTGAAACCTAAAAATTCAAACTTTTCCTGCAAACGAATGCTTCGACCTAGGAGAACGAAACTTGGGCATCCAAGTTTGACTGGTGTACTGCTCATTACTTGAAAGTATCATGAAGGTCAGAAGAAAAAATATATGTTGTGATTTCAGGAGACTGTAGTTTTTTGGCAGCCTAACAACGCATTTCAGTGAGTGAGTTATTCTCCAGTCTCTGCTTAAGGCTACATCAAGAGGAAACAAACCTTAGAGATAGAACGTAGAACTATTGTATGGTGTCAAGTTTCAAGAAGCTAGCACAAAACGTGTTTGATTTAGAGTTCTAACTGCATCTGTCAATATAGGAGAAAACGCAGTGAAACCTAAAAATTCAAACTGTTCCTGCAAACGAAGGCTTCGACCTAGGAGAACGAAACTTGGGCATCCAAGTTTGACTGGTGTACTGCTCATTACTTAAAAGTATCATGAAGGTCGGAAGAAAAAATATATGTTGTGATTTCAGGAGACTGTAGTTTTTTGGCAGCCTAACAACGCCTTTCATTGAGTGAGTTATTCGCCAGTCTCGGCTTAAGGCTACATCAAGAGGAAACACACCTTAGAGATAGAACGTAGAACTATTGTATTGTGTCAAGTTTCAAGAAGCTAGCACAAACCGTGTTTGATTTAGAGTTCTAACTGCATCTGTCAATATAGGAGAAAACGCAGTGAAACCTAAAAATTCAAACTGTTCCTGCAAACGAATGCTTGGACCTAGGAGAACGAAACTTGGGCATCCAAGTTTGACTGGTGTACTGCTCATTACTTGAAAGTATCATGAAGGTCGGAAGAAAAAATATATGTTGTGATTTCAGGAGACTGTAGTTTTTTGGCAGCCTAACAACGCCCTTCATTGAGTGAGTTATTCGCCAGTTTCTGCTTAAGGCTACATCAAGAGGAAACAAACCATAGAGATAGAACGTAGAACTACTGTATTGTGTCAAGTTTCAAGAAGCTAGCACAAACCGTGTTTGATTTAGAGTTCTAAGAGCATCTGTCAATATAGGAGAAAACACAGTGAAACCTAAAAATTCAAACTGTTCCTGCAAACGAATGCTTCGACCTAGGAGAACGAAACTTGGGCATCCAAGTTTGACTGGTGTACTGCTCATTACTTGAAAGTATCTTGAAGGTCGGAAGAAAAAATATATGTTGTGATTTCAGGAGACTGTAGTTTTTTGGCAGCCTAACAACGCCTTTCATTGAGTGAGTTATTCGCAAGTCTCTGCTTAAGGCTACATCAAGAGGAAACAAACCTTAGAGATAGAATGTAGAACTATTGTATTGTGTCAAGTTTCAAGAAGCTAGCACAAACCGTGTTTGATTTAGAGTTCTAACTGCATCTGTCAATATAGGAGAAAACGCAGTGAAACCTAAAAATTCAAACTGTTCCTGCAAACGAATGCTTCGACCTAGGAGAACGAAACTTGGGCATCCAAGTTTGACTGGTGTACTGCTCATTACATAAAAGTATCATGAAGGTCGGAAGAAAAAATATATGTTGTGATTTCAGGAGACTGTAGTTTTTTGGCAGCCTAACAACGCCTTTCATTGAGTGAGTTATTCGCCAGTCTCTGCTTAAGGCTACATCAAGAGGAAACAAACCTTAGAGATAGAACGTAGAACTACTGTATTTTGTCAAGTTTCAAGAAGCTAGCACAAACCGTGTTTGATTTAGAGTTCTAACTGCATCTGTCAATATAGAAGAAAACGCAGTGAAACCTAAAAATTCAAACTGTTCCTGCAAACGAATGCTTCGACCTAGGAGAATGAAACTTGGGCATCCAAGTTTGACTGGTGTACTGCTCATTACTTGAAAGTATCATGAAGGTCGGAAGAAAAAATATATGTTGTGATTTCAGGAGACTGTAGTTTTTTGGCAGCCTAACAACGCCTTTCATTGAGTGAGTTATTCGCCAGTCTCTGCTTAAGGCTACATCAAGAGGAAACAAACCTTAGAGATAGAACGTAGAACTATTGTATTGTGTCAAGTTTCAAGAAGCTAGCACAAACCGTGTTTGATTTAGAGTTCTAACTGCATCTGTCAATATAGGAGAAAACGCAGTGAAACCTAAAAATTCAAACAGTTCCTGCAAACGAATGCTTCGACCTAGGAGAACGAACCTTGGGCATCCAAGTTTGACTGGTGTACTGCTCATTACTTGAAAGTATCTTGAAGGTCGGAAGAAAAAATATATGTTGTGATTTCAGGAGACTGTAGTTTTTTGGCAGCCTAACAACGCCTTTCATTGAGTGAGTTATTCGCAAGTCTCTGCTTAAGGCTACATCAAGAGGAAACAAACCTTAGAGATAGAACGTAGAACTATTGTATTGTGTCAAGTTTCAAGAAGCTAGCACAAACCATGTTTGATTTAGAGTTCTAACTGCATCTGTCAATATAGGAGAAAACGCAGTGAAACCTAAAAATTCAAACTGTTCCTGCAAACGAATGCTTCGACCTAGGAGAACGAAACTTGGGCATCCAAGTTTGACTGGTGTACTGCTCATTACTTGAAAGTATCATGAAGGTCGGAAGAAAAAATATATGTTGTGATTTCAGGAGACTGTAGTTTTTTGGCAGCCTAACAACGCCTTTCATTGAGTGAGTTATTCGCCATTCTCTGCTTAAGGCTACATCAAGAGGAAACAAACCTTAGAGATAGAACGTAGAACTATTGTATTGTGTCAAGTTTCAAGAAGCTAGCACAAACCGTGTTTGATTTAGAGATCTAACTGCATCTGTCAATATAGGAGAAAACGCAGTGAAACCTAAAAATTCAAACTGTTCCTGCAAACGAATGCTTCGACCTAGGAGAACGAAACTTGGGCATCCAAGTTTGACTGGTGTACTGCTCATTACTTGAAAGTATCATGAAGGTCGGAAGAAAAAATATATGTTGTGATTTCAGGAGACTGTAGTTTTTTGGCAGCCTAACAACGCCTTTCATTGAGTGAGTTATTCGCCAGTCTCTGCTTAAGGCTACATCAAGAGGAATCAAACCTTAGAGATAGAACGTAGAACTATTGTATTGTGTCAAGTTTCAAGAAGCTAGCACAAACCGTGTTTGATTTAGAGTTCTAACTGCATCTGTCAATATAGGAGAAAACGCAGTGAAACCTAAAAATTCAAACTGTTCCTGCAAACGAATGCTTCGACCTAGGAGAACGAAACTTGGGCATCCAAGTTTGACTGGTGTACTGCTCATTACTTGAAAGTATCATGAAGTTCGGAAGAAAAAATATATGTTGTGATTTCAGGAGACTGTAGTTTTTTGGCAGCCTAACAACGCCTTTCATTGAGTGAGTTATTCGCCAGTTTCTGCTTAAGGCTACATCAGGAGGAAACAAACTATAGAGATAGAACGTAGAACTACTGTATTGTGTCAACTTTCAAGAAGCTAGCACAAACCGTGTTTGATTTAGAGTTCTAACAGCATCTGTCAATATAGTAGAAAACGCAGTGAAACCTAAAAATTCAAACTGTTCCTGCAAACGAATGCTTCGACCTAGGAGAACAAATCTTGGGCATCCAAGTTTGACTGGTGTACTGCTCATTACTTGAAAGTATCATGAAGCTCGGAAGAAAAAATATATGTTTTGATTTCAGGAGACTGTAGTTTTTTGGCAGCCTAACAACGCCTTTCATTGAGTGAGTTATTCGCCAGTCTCTGCTTAAGGCTACATCAAGAGGAAACACACCTTAGAGATAGAACGTAGAACTCTTGTATTGTGTCAAGTTTCAAGAAGCTAGCACAAACCGTGTTTGATTTAGAGTTCTAACTGCATCTGTCAATATAGGAGAAAACGCAGTGAAACCTAAAAATTCAAACTGTTCCTGCAAACGAATGCTTCGACCTAGGAGAACGAAACTTGGGCATCCAAGTTTGACTGGTGTACTGCTCATTACTTGAAAGTATCATGAAGGTCAGAAGTAAAATATATGTTGTGATTTCAGGAGACTGTAGTTTTTTGGCAGCCTAACAACGCATTTCAGTGAGTGAGTTATTCTCCAGTCTCTGCTTAAGGCTACATCAAGAGGAAACAAACCTTAGAGATAGAACGTAGAACTATTGTATGGTGTCAAGTTTCAAGAAGCTAGCACAAAACGTGTTTGATTTAGAGTTCTAACTGCATCTGTCAATATAGGAGAAAACGCAGTGAAACCTAAAAATTCAAACTGTTCCTGCAAACGAAGGCTTCGACCTAGGAGAACGAAACTTGGGCATCCAAGTTTGACTGGTGTACTGCTCATTACTTAAAAGTATCATGAAGGTCGGAAGAAAAAATATATGTTGTGATTTCAGGAGACTGTAGTTTTTTGGCAGCCTAACAACGCCTTTCATTGAGTGAGTTATTCGCCAGTCTCGGCTTAAGGCTACATCAAGAGGAAACACACCTTAGAGATAGAACGTAGAACTATTGTATTGTGTCAAGTTTCAAGAAGCTAGCACAAACCGTGTTTGATTTAGAGTTCTAACTGCATCTGTCAATATAGGAGAAAACGCAGTGAAACCTAAAAATTCAAACTGTTCCTGCAAACGAATGCTTCGACCTAGGAGAACGAAACTTGGGCATCCAAGTTTGACTGGTGTACTGCTCATTACTTGAAAGTATCATGAAGGTCGGAAGAAAAAATATATGTTGTGATTTCAGGAGACTGTAGTTTTTTGGCAGCCTAACAACGCCCTTCATTGAGTGAGTTATTCGCCAGTTTCTGCTTAAGGCTACATCAAGAGGAAACAAACCATAGAGATAGAACGTAGAACTACTGTATTGTGTCAAGTTTCAAGAAGCTAGCACAAACCGTGTTTGATTTAGAGTTCTAAGAGCATCTGTCAATATAGGAGAAAACGCAGTGAAACCTAAAAATTCAAACTGTTCCTGCAAACGAATGCTTCGACCTAGGAGAACGAAACTTGGGCATCCAAGTTTGACTGGTGTACTGCTCATTACTTGAAAGTATCTTGAAGGTCGGAAGAAAAAATATATGTTGTGATTTCAGGAGACTGTAGTTTTTTGGCAGCCTAACAACGCCTTTCATTGAGTGAGTTATTCACAAGTCTCTGCTTAAGGCTACATCAAGAGGAAACAAACCTTAGAGATAGAATGTAGAACTATTGTATTGTGTCAAGTTTCAAGAAGCTAGCACAAACCATGTTTGATTTAGAGTTCTAACTGCATCTGTCAATATAGGAGAAAACGCAGTGAAACCTAAAAATTCAAACTGTTCCTGCAAACGAATGCTTCGCCCTAGGAGAACGAAACTTGGGCATCCAAGTTTGACTGGTGTACTGCTCATTACTTGAAAGTATCATGAAGGTCGGAAGAAAAAATATATGTTGTGATTTCAGGAGACTGTAGTTTTTTGGCAGCCTAACAACGCCTTTCATTGAGTGAGTTATTCGCCATTCTCTGCTTAAGGCTACATCAAGAGGAAACAAACCTTAGAGATAGAACGTAGAACTATTGTATTGTGTCAAGTTTCAAGAAGCTAGCACAAACCGTGTTTGATTTAGAGATCTAACTGCATCTGTCAATATAGGAGAAAACGCAGTGAAACCTAAAAATTCAAACTGTTCCTGCAAACGAATGCTTCGACCTAGGAGAACGAAACTTGGGCATCCAAGTTTGACTGGTGTACTGCTCATTACTTGAAAGTATCATGAAGGTCGGAAGAAAAAATATATGTTGGGATTTCAGGAGACTGTAGTTTTTTGGCAGCCTAACAACGCCTTTCATTGAGTGAGTTATTCGCCAGTCTCTGCTTAAGGCTACATCAAGAGGAATCAAACCTTAGAGATAGAACGTAGAACTATTGTATTGTGTCAAGTTTCAAGAAGCTAGCACAAACCGTGTTTGATTTAGAGTTCTAACTGCATCTGTCAATATAGGAGAAAACGCAGTGAAACCTAAAAATTCAAACTGTTCCTGCAAACGAATGCTTCGACCTAGGAGAACGAAACTTGGGCATCCAAGTTTGACTGGTGTACTGCTCATTACTTGAAAGTATCATGAAGTTCGGAAGAAAAAATATATGTTGTGATTTCAGGAGACTGTAGTTTTTTGGCAGCCTAACAACGCCTTTCATTGAGTGAGTTATTCGCCAGTCTCTGCTTAAGGCTACATCAAGAGGAAACACACCTTAGAGATAGAACGTAGAACTATTGTATTGTGTCAAGTTTCAAGAAGCTAGCACAAACCGTGTTTGATTTAGAGTTCTAACTGCATCTGTCAATATAGAAGAAAATGCAGTGAAACCTAAATATTCAAACTGTTCCTGCAAACGAATGCTTCGACCTAGGAGAACGAAACTTGGGCATCCAAGTTTGACTGGTGTACTGCTCATTACTTGAAAGTATCATGAAGATCGGAAGAAAAAATATATGTTGTGATTTCAGGAGACTGTAGTTTTTTGGCAGCCTAAGAACGCCTTTCATTGAGTGAGTTATTCGCCAGTCTCTGCTTAAGGAACATCAAGAGGAAACAAACCTTAAAGATAGAACGTAGAACTACTGTATTGTGTCAAGTTTCAAGAAGCTAGCACAAACCGTGTTTGATTTAGAGTTCTAACTGCATCTGTCAATATAGAAGAAAACGCAGTGAAACCTAAAAATTCAAACTGTTCCTGCAAACGAATGCTTCGACCTAGGAGAATGAAACTTGGGCATCCAAGTTTGACTGGTGTACTGCTCATTACTTGAAAGTATCATGAAGGTCGGAAGAAAAAATATATGTTGTGATTTCAGGAGACTGTAGTTTTTTGGCAGCCTAACAACGCCTTTCATTGAGTGAGTTATTCGCCAGTCTCTGCTTAAGGCTACATCAAGAGGAAACAAACCTTAGAGATAGAACGTAGAACTATTGTATTGTGTCAAGTTTCAAGAAGCTAGCACAAACCGTGTTTGATTTAGAGTTCTAACTGCATCTGTCAATATAGGAGAAAACGCAGTGAAACCTAAAAATTCAAACAGTTCCTGCAAACGAATGCTTCGACCTAGGAGAACGAACCTTGGGCATCCAAGTTTGACTGGTGTACTGCTCATTACTTGAAAGTATCTTGAAGCTCGGAAGAAAAAATATATGTTGTGATTTCAGGAGATTGTAGTTTTTTGGCAACCTAACAACGCCTTTCATTGAGTGAGTTATTCGCAAGTCTCTGCTTAAGGCTACATCAAGTGGAAACAAACCTTAGAGATAGAACGTAGAACTATTGTATTGTGTCAAGTTTCAAGAAGGTAGCACAAACCATGTTTGATTTAGAGTTCTAACTGCATCTGTCAATATAGGAGAAAACGCAGTGAAACCTAAAAATTCAAACTGTTCCTGCAAACGAATGATTCGACCTAGGAGAACGAAACTTGGGCATCCAAGTTTGATTGGTGTACTGCTCATTACTTAAAAGTATCATGAAGGTCGGAAAAAAAAATATATGTTGTGATTTCAGGAGACTGTAGTTTTTTGGCAGCCTAACAACGCATTTCAGTGAGTGAGTTATTCTCCAGTCTCTGCTTAAGGCTACATCAAGAGGAAACAAACCTTAGAGATAGAACGTAGAACTATTGAATTGTGTCAAGTTTCAAGAAGCTAGCACAAACCGTGTTTGATATAGAGTTCTAACTGCATCTGTCAATATAGGAGAAAAAGCAGTGAAACCTAAAAATTCAAACTGTTCCTGCAAACGAATGCTTCGACCTAGGAGAACGATACTTGGGCATCAAAGTTTGATTGGTGTACTGCTCATTACTTGAAAGTATCATGAAGGTCGGAAGAAAAAATATATGTTGTGATTTCAGGAGACTGTAGTTTTTGGCAGCCTAACAACGCATTTCAGTGAGTGAGTTATTCTCCAGTCTCTGCTTAAGGCTACATCAAGAGGAAACACACCTTAGAGATAGAACGTAGAACTATTGTATTGTGTCAAGTTTTAAGAAGCTAGCACAAACCGTGTTTGATTTAGAGTTCTAACTGCATCTGTCAATATAGAAGAAAACGCAGTGAAACCTAAAAATTCAAACTGTTCCTGCAAACGAATGCTTCGTCCTAGGAGAACGAAACTTGGGCTACCAAGTTTGACTGGTGTACTGCTCATTACTTGAAAGTATCATGAAGGTCGGAAGAAAAAATATATGTTGTGATTTCAGGAGACTGTAGTTTTTTGGCAGCCTAACAACGCCTTTCATTGAGTGAGTTATGCGCCAGTCTCTGCTTAAGGTTACATCAAGAGGAAACAAACCATAGAGATAGAACGTAGAACTACTGTATTGTGTCAAGTTTCAAGAAGCTAGCACAAACCGTGTTTGATTTAGAGTTCTAACAGCATCTGTCAATATAGGAGAAAACGCAGTGAAACCTAAAAATTCAAACTGTTCCTGCAAACGAATGCTTCGACCTAGGAGAACAAAATTTGGGCATCCAAGTTTGACTGGTTTACTGCTCATTACTTGAAAGTATCATGAAGCTCGGAAGAAAAAATATATGTTTTGATTTCAGGAGACTGTAGTTTTTTGGCAGCCTAACAACGCCTTTCATTGAGTGAGTTATTCGCCAGTCTCTGCTTAAGGCTACATCAAGAGGAAACACACCTTAGAGATAGAACGTAGAACTATTGTATTGTGTCAAGTTTCAAGAAGCTAGCACAAACCGTGTTTCATTTAGAGTTCTAACTGCATCTGTCAATATAGGAGAAAACGCAGTGAAACCTAAAAATTCAAACTGTTCCTGCAAACGAATGCTTCGACCTAGGAGAACGAAACTTGGGCATCCAAGTTTGACTGGTGTACTGCTCATTACTTGAAAGTATCATGAAGGTCGGAAGAAAAATATATGTTGTGATTTCAGGAGACTGTAGTTTTTTGGCAGCCTAACAACGAATTTCAGTGAGTGAGTTATTCTCCAGTCTCTGCTTAAGGCGACATCAAGAGGAAACAAACCTTAGAGATAGAACGTAGAACTATTGTATTGTGTCAAGTTTCAAGAAGCTAGCACAAACCGTGTTTGATTTAGAGTTCTAACTGCATCTGTCAATATAGGAGAAAACGCAGTGAAACCTAAAAATTCAAACTGTTCCTGCAAACGAATGCTTCGACCTAGGAGAACGAAACTTGGGCATCCAAGTTTGACTGGTGTACTGCTCATTACATAAAAGTATCATGAAGGTCGGAAGAAAAAATATATGTTGTGATTTCAGGAGACTGTAGTTTTTTGGCAGCCTAACAACGCCTTTCATTGAGTGAGTTATTCGCCATTCTCTGCTTAAGGCTACATCAAGAGGAAACACACCTTAGAGATAGAACGTAGAATTAATGTATTGTGTCAAGTTTCAAGAAGCTAGCACAAACCATGTTTGATTTAGAGTTCTAACTGCAGCTGTCAATATAGGAGAAAACGCAGTGAAACCTAAAAATTCAAACTGTTCCTGCAAACGAATGCTTCGACCTAGTAGAACGAAACTAGGGCATCCAAGTTTGACTGGTGTACTGCTCATTACTTGAAAGTATCATGAAGGTCGGAAGAAAAAATATATGTTGTGATTTCAGGAGACTGTAGTTTTTTGGCAGCCTAACAACGCCTTTCATTGAGTGAGTTATTCGCCAGTCTCTGCTTAAGGCTACATCAAGAGGAAACAAACCATAGAGATAGAACGTAGAACTACTGTATTGTGTCAAGTTTCAAGAAGCTAGCACAAACCGTGTTTGATTTAGAGTTCTAACGGCATCTGTCAATATAGGAGAAAACGCAGTGAATCCTAAAAATTCAAACTGTTCCTGCAAACGAATGCTTCGACCTAGGAGAACAAAACTTGGGCATCCAAGTTTGACTGGTGTACTGCTCATTAGTTGAAAGTATCATGAAGGTCGGAAGAAAAAATATATGTTTTGATTTCAGGAGACTGTAGTTTTTTGGCAGCCTAACAACGCCTTTCATTGAGTGAGTTATTCGCCAGTCTCTGCTTAAGGCTACATCAAGAGGAAACACACCTTAGAGATAGAACGTAGAACTATTGTATTGTGTCAAGTTTCAAGAAGCTAGCACAAACCGTGTTTGATTTAGAGTTCTAACTGCATCTGTCAATATAGGAGAAAACGCAGTGAAACCTAAAAATTCAAACTGTTCCTGCAAACGAATGCTTCGACCTAGGAGAACGAAACTTGGGCATCCAAGTTTGACTGGTGTACTGCTCATTACTTGAAAGTATCATGAAGGTCGGAAGAAAAATATATGTTGTGATTTCAGGAGACTGTAGTTTTTTGGCAGCCTAACAACGCATTTCAGTGAGTGAGTTATTCTCCAGTCTCTGCTTAAGGCGACACCAAGAGGATACAAACCTTAGAGATAGAACGTAGAACTACTGTATTGTGTCAAAGTTTCAAGAAGCTAGCACAAACCGTGTTTGATTTAGAGTTCTAACTGCATCTGTCAATATAGGAGAAAACGCAGTGAAACCTAAAAATTCAAACTGTTCCTGCAAACGAATGCTTCGACCTAGGAGAACGAAACTTGGGCATCCAAGTTTGACAGGTGTACTGCTCATTACTTAAAAGTATCATGAAGGTCGGAAGAAAAAATATATGTTGTGATTTCAGGAGACTGTAGTTTTTTGGCAGCCTAACAACGCCTTTCATTGAGTGAGTTATTCGCCAGTCTCGCTTAAGGCTACATCAAGAGGAAACACACCTTAGAGATAGAACGTAGAACTATTGTATTGTGTCAAGTTTCAAGAAGCTAGCACAAACCGTGTTTGATTTAGAGTTCTAACTGCATCTGTCAATATAGAAGAAAACGCAGTGAAACCTAAAAATTCAAACTGTTCCTGCAAACGAATGCTTCGACCTAGGAGAACGAAACTTGGGCATCCAAGTTTGACTGGTGTACTGCTCATTACATAAAAGTATCATGAAGGTCGGAAGAAAAAATATATGTTGTGATTTCAGGAGACTGTAGTTTTTTGGCAGCCTAACAACGCCTTTCATTGAGTGAGTTATTCGCCAGTCTCTGCTTAAGGCTACATCAAGAGGAAACACACCTTAGAGATAGAACGTAGAATTATTGTATTGTGTCAAGTTTCAAGAAGCTAGCACAAACCATGTTTGATTTAGAGTTCTAACTGCATCTGTCAATATAGGAGAAAACGCAGTGAAACCTAAAAATTCAAACTGTTCCTGCAAACGAATGCTTCGACCTAGTAGAACGAAACTAGGGCATCCAAGTTTGACTGGTGTACTGCTCATTACTTGAAAGTATCATAAAGGTCGAAGAAAAAAATATATGTTGTGATTTCAGGAGACTGTAGTTTTTTGGCAGCCTAACAACGCCTTTCATTGAGTGAGTTATTCGCCAGTCTCTGCTTAAGGCTACATCAAGAGGAAACAAACCATAGAGATAGAACGTAGAACTACTGTATTGTGTCAAGTTTCAAGAAGCTAGCACAAACTGTGTTTGATTTAGAGTTCTAACGGCATCTGTCAATATAGGAGAAAACGCAGTGAATCCTAAAAATTCAAACTGTTCCTGCAAACGAATGCTTCGACCTAGGAGAACAAAAGTTGGTCATCCAAGTTTGACTGGTGTACTGCTCATTAGTTGAAAGTATCATGAAGGTCGGAAAAAAAAATATATGTTTTGATTTCAGGAGACTGTAGTTTTTTGGCAGCCTAACAACGCCTTTCATTGAGTGAGTTATTCGCCAGTCTCTGCTTAAGGCTACATCAAGAGGAAACACACCTTAGAGATAGAACGTAGAACTATTGTATTGTGTCAAGTTTCAAGAAGCTAGCACAAACCGTGTTTGATTTAGAGTTCTAACTGCATCTGTCAATATAGGAGAAAACGCAGTGAAACTTAAAAATTCAAACTGTTCCTGCAAACGAATGCTTCGACCTAGGAGAACGAAACTTGGGAATCCAAGTTTGACTGGTGTACTGCTCATTACTTGAAAGTATCATGAAGGTCGGAAGAAAAAATATATGTTGTGATTTCAGGAGACTGTAGTTTTTGGCAGCCTAACAACGCATTGCAGTGAGTGAGTTATTCTCCAGTCTCTGCTTAAGGCGACACCAAGAGGAAACAAACCTTAGAGATAGAACGTAGAATTATTGTATTGTGTCAAGTTTCAAGAAGCTAGCACAAACCATGTTTGATTTAGAGTTCTAACTGCATCTGTCAATATAGGAGAAAACGCAGTGAAACCTAAAAATTCAAACTGTTCCTGCAAACGAATGCTTCGACCTAGGAGAACGAAACTTGGGCATCCAAGTTTGACTGGTTTACTGCTCATTACTTGAAAGTATCTTGAAGGTCGGAAGAAAAAATATATGTTGTGATTTCAGGAGACTGTAGTTTTTGGCAGCCTAACAACGCCTTTCATTTAGTGAGTTATTCGCAAGTCTCTGCTTAAGGCTTCATCAAGAGGAAACAAACCTTAGAGATAGAACGTAGAACTATTGTATTGTGTCAAGTTTCAAGAAGCTAGCACAAACCATGTTTGATTTAGAGTTCTAACTGCATCTGTCAATATAGGAGAAAACGCAGTGAAACCTAAAAATTCAAACTGTTCCTGCAAACGAATGCTTCGACCTAGTAGAACGAAATTGGGCATCCAAGTTTGACTGGTGTACTGCTCATTACTTGAAAGTATCATGAAGGTCGGAAGAAAAAATATATGTTGTGATTTCAGGAGACTGTTGTTTTTTGGCAGCCTAACAACGCCTTTCATTGAGTGAGTTATTCGCCAGTCTCTGCTTAAGGCTACATCAAGAGGAAACAAACCATAGAGATACGTAGAACTACTGTATTGTGTCAAGTTTCAAGAAGCTAGCACAAACCGTGTTTGATTTAGAGTTCTAACTGCATCTGTCAATATAGAAGAAAACGCAGTGAAACCTAAAAATTCAAACTGTTCCTGCAAACGAATGCTTCGACCTAGGAGAATGAAACTTGGGCATCCAAGTTTGACTGGTGTACTGCTCATTACTTGAAAGTATCATGAAGGTCGGAAGAAAAAATATATGTTGTGATTTCAGGAGACTGTAGTTTTTTGGCAGCCTAACAACGCCTTTCATTGAGTGAGTTATTCGCCAGTCTCTGCTTAAGGCTACATCAAGTGGAAACAAACCTTAGAGATAGAACGTAGAACTATTGTATTGTGTCAAGTTTCAAGAAGCTAGCACAAACCGTGTTTGATTTAGAGTTCTAACTGCATCTGTCAATATAGGAGAAAACGCAGTGAAACCTAAAAATTCAAACAGTTCCTGTAAACGAATGCTTCGACCTAGGAGAACGAACCTTGGGCATCCAAGTTTGACTGGTGTACTGCCTCATTACTTGAAAGTATCTTGAAGCTCGGAAGAAAAAATATATGTTGTGATTTCAGGAGATTGTAGTTTTTTGGCAACCTAACAACGCCTTTCATTGAGTGAGTTATTCGCCAGTCTCTGCTTAAGGCTACATCAAGAGGAAACAAACCGTAGAGATAGAACGTAGAACTATTGTATTGTGTCAAGTTTCTAGAAGGTAGCACAAACCATGTTTGATTTAGAGTTCTAACTGCATCTGTCAATATAGGAGAAAACGCAGTGAAACCTAAAAATTCAAACTGTTCCTGCAAACGAATGATTCGACCTAGGAGAACGAAACTTGGGCATCCAAGTTTGATTGGTGTACTGCTCATTACTTGAAAGTATCATGAAGGTCGGAAGAAAAAATATATGTTGTGATTTCAGGAGACTGTAGTTTTTTGGCAGCCTAACAACGCATTTCAGTTAGTGAGTTATTCTCCAGTCTCTGCTTAAGGCTACATCAAGAGGAAACAAACCTTAGAGATAGAACGTAGAACTATTGTATTGTGTCAAGTTTCAAGAAGCTAGCACAAACCGTGTTTGATTTAGAGTTCTAACTGCATCTGTCAATATAGGAGAAAACGCAGTGAAACCTAAAATTCAATCTGTTCCTGCAAACGAATGCTTCGACCTAGGAGAACGAAACTTGGGCATCCAAGTTTGACTGGTGTACTGCTCATTACTTAAAAGTATCATGAATGTCGGAAGAAAAAATATATGTTGTGATTTCAGGAGACTGTTGTTTTTTGGCAGCCTAACAACGCCTTTCATTGAGTGAGTTATTCGCCAGTCTCTGCTTAAGGCTACATCAAGAGGAAACAAACCATAGAGATAGAACGTAGAACTACTGTATTGTGTCAAGTTTCAAGAAGCTAGCACAAACCGTGTTTGATTTAGAGTTCTAACGGCATCTGTCAATATAGGAGAAAACGCAGTGAAACCTAAAAATTCAAACTGTTCCTGCAAACGAATGCTTCGACCTAGGAGAACGAAACTTGGGCATCCAAGTTTGACTGGTGTACTGCTCATTACTTGAAAGTATCATGAAGGTCGGAAGAAAAAATATATGTTGTGATTTCAGGAGACTGTAGTTTTTTGGCAGCCTAACAACGCCTTTCATTGAGTGAGTTATTCGCCAGTCTCTGCTTAAGGCTACATCAAGAGGAATCAAACCTTAGAGATAGAACGTAGAACTATTGTATTGTGTCAAGTTTCAAGAAGCTAGCACAAACCGTGTTTGATTTAGAGTTCTAACGGCATCTGTCAATATAGGAGAAAACGCAGTGAAACCTAAAAATTCAAACTGTTCCTGCAAACGAATGCTTCGACCAAGGAGAACGAAACTTGGGCATCCAAGTTTGACTGGTGTACTGCTCATTACTTGAAAGTATCATGAAGGTCTGAAGAAAAAATATATGTTGTGATTTCAGGAGACTGTAGTTTTTTGGCAGCCTAACAACGCCTTTCATTGAGTGAGTTATTCGCCAGTCTCTGCTTAAGGCTACATCAAGAGGAAACACACCTTAGAGATAGAACGTAGAACTATTGTATTGTGTCAAGTTTCAAGAAGCTAGCACAAACCGTGTTTGATTTAGAGTTCTAACTGCATCTGTCAATATAGAAGAAAATGCAGTGAAACCTAAAAATTCAAACTGTTCCTGCAAACGACTGCTTCGACCTAGTAGAACGAAACTTGGGCCTCCAAGTTTGACTGGTGTACTGCTCATTACTTGAAAGTATCATGAAGGTCGGAAGAAAAAATATATGTTGTGATTTCAGGAGACTGTAGTTTTTTGGCAGCCTAACAACGCCTTTCATTGAGTGAGTTATTCGCCAGTCTCTGCTTAAGGCTACATCAAGAGGAAACAAACCATAGAGATAGAACGTAGAACTACTGTATTGTGTCAAGTTTCAAGAAGCTAGCACAAACCGTGTTTGATTTAGAGTTCTAACTGCATCTGTCAATATAGGAGAAAACGCAGTGAAACCTAAAAATTCAAACAGTTCCTGCAAACGAATGCTTCGACCTAGGAGAAGGAACCTTGGGCATCCAAGTTTGACTTGTGTACTGCTCATTACTTGAAAGTATCTTGAAGCTCGGAAGAAAAAATATATGTTGTGATTTCAGGAGATTGTAGTTTTTTGGCAACCTAACAACGCCTTTCATTGAGTGAGTTATTCGCCAGTCTCTGCTTAAGGCTACATCAAGAGGAAACACACCTTAGAGATAGAACGTAGAACTATTGTATTGTGTCAAGTTTCAAGAAGCTAGCACAAACCGTGTTTGATTTAGAGTTCTAACTGCATCTGTCAATATAGGAGAAAACGCAGTGAAACCTAAAAATTCAAACTGTTCCTGCAAACGAATGCTTCGACCTAGGAGAACGAAACTTGGGCATCCAAGTTTGACTGGTGTACTGCTCATTACTTGAAAGTATCATGAAGGTCGGAAGAAAAAATATATGTTGTGATTTCAGGAGACTGTAGTTTTTTGGCAGCCTAACAACGCATTTCAGTGAGTGAGTTATTCTCCAGTCACTGCTTAAGGCGACATCAAGAGGAAACAAACCTTAGAGATAGAACGTAGAACTATTGTATTGTGTCAAGTTTCAAGAAGCTAGCACAAACCGTGTTTGATTTAGAGTTCTAACTGCATCTGTCAATATAGGAGAAAACGCAGTGAAACCTAAAAATTCAAACTGTTCCTGCAAACGAATGCTTCGACCTAGGAGAACGAAAGTTGGGCATCCAAGTTTGACTGGTGCACTGCTCATTACATAAAAGTATCATGGAGGTCGGAAGAAAAAATATATGTTGTGATTTCAGGAGACTGTAGTTTTTTGGCAGCCTAAGAAAGCCTTTCATTGAGTGAGTTATTCGCCAGTCTCTGCTTAAGGCTACATCAAGAGGAAACACACCTTAGAGATAGAACGTAGAATTATTGTATTGTGTCAAGTTTCAAGAAGCTAGCACAAACCATGTTTGATTTAGAGTTCTAACTGCATCTGTCAATATAGGAGAAAACGCAGTGAAACCTAAAAATTCAAACTGTTCCTGCAAACGAATGCTTCGACCTAGGAGAACGAAACTTGGGCATCCAAGTTTGACTGGTGTACTGCTCATTACTTGAAAGTATCTTGAAGGTCGGAAGAAAAAATATATGTTGTGATTTCAGGAGACTGTAGTTTTTTGGCAGCCTAACAACGCCTTTCATTTAGTGAGTTATTCGCAAGTCTCTGCTTAAGGCTACATCAAGAGGAAACAAACCTTAGAGATAGAACGTAGAACTATTGTATTGTGTCAAGTTTCAAGAAGCTAGCACAAACCATGTTTGATTTAGAGTTCTAACTGCATCTGTCAATATAGGAGAAAACGCAGTGAAACCTAAAAATTCAAACTGTTCCTGCAAACGACTGCTTCGACCTAGTAGAACGAAACTTGGGCCTCCAAGTTTGACTGGTGTACTGCTCATTACTTGAAAGTATCATGAAGGTCGGAAGAAAAAATATATGTTGTGATTTCAGGAGACTGTAGTTTTTTGGCAGCCTAACAACGCCATTCATTGAGTGAGTTATTCGCCAGTCTCTGCTTAAGGCTACATCAAGAGGAAACAAACCATAGAGATAGAACGTAGAACTACTGTATTGTGTCAAGTTTCAAGAAGCTAGCACAAACCGTGTTTGATTTAGAGTTCTAACTGCATCTGTCAATATAGGAGAAAACGCAGTGAAACCTAAAAATTCAAACAGTTCCTGCAAACGAATGCTTCGACCTAGGAGAAGGAACCTTGGGCATCCAAGTTTGACTTGTGTACTGCTCATTACTTGAAAGTATCTTGAAGCTCGGAAGAAAAAATATATGTTGTGATTTCAGGAGATTGTAGTTTTTTGGCAACCTAACAACGCCTTTCATTGAGTGAGTTATTCGCCAGTCTCTGCTTAAGGCTACATCAAGAGGAAACACACCTTAGAGATAGAACGTAGAACTATTGTATTGTGTCAAGTTTCAAGAAGCTAGCACAAACCGTGTTTGATTTAGAGTTCTAACTGCATCTGTCAATATAGGAGAAAACGCAGTGAAACCTAAAAATTCAAACTGTTCCTGCAAACGAATGCTTCGACCTAGGAGAACGAAACTTGGGCATCCAAATTGACTGGTGTACTGCTCATTACTTGAAAGTATCATGAAGGTCGGAAGAAAAAATATATGTTGTGATTTCAGGAGACTGTAGTTTTTTGGCAGCCTAACAACGCATTTCAGTGAGTGAGTTATTCTCCAGTCACTGCTTAAGGCGACATCAAGAGGAAACAAACCTTAGAGATAGAACGTAGAACTATTGTATTGTGTCAAGTTTCAAGAAGCTAGCACAAACCGTGTTTGATTTAGAGTTCTAACTGCATCTGTCAATATAGGAGAAAACGCAGTGAAACCTAAAAATTCAAACTGTTCCTGCAAACGAATGCTTCGACCTAGGAGAACGAAAGTTGGGCATCCAAGTTTGACTGGTGTACTGCTCATTACATAAAAGTATCATGGAGGTCGGAAGAAAAAATATATGTTGTGATTTCAGGAGACTGTAGTTTTTTGGCAGCCTAAGAACGCCTTTCATTGAGTGAGTTATTCGCCAGTCTCTGCTTAAGGCTACATCAAGAGGAAACACACCTTAGAGATAGAACGTAGAATTATTGTATTGTGTCAAGTTTCAAGAAGCTAGCACAAACCATGTTTGATTTAGAGTTCTAACTGCATCTGTCAATATAGGAGAAAACGCAGTGAAACCTAAAAATTCAAACTGTTCCTGCAAACGAATGCTTCGACCTAGGAGAACGAAACTTGGGCATCCAAGTTTGACTGGTGTACTGCTCATTACTTGAAAGTATCTTGAAGGTCGGAAGAAAAAATATATGTTGTGATTTCAGGAGACTGTAGTTTTTTGGCAGCCTAACAACGCCTTTCATTTAGTGAGTTATTCGCAAGTCTCTGCTTAAGGCTACATCAAGAGGAAACAAACCTTAGAGATAGAACGTAGAACTATTGTATTGTGTCAAGTTTCAAGAAGCTAGCACAAACCATGTTTGATTTAGAGTTCTAACTGCATCTGTCAATATAGGAGAAAACGCAGTGAAACCTAAAAATTCAAACTGTTCCTGCAAACGACTGCTTCGACCTAGTAGAACGAAACTTGGGCCTCCAAGTTTGACTGGTGTACTGCTCATTACTTGAAAGTATCATGAAGGTCGGAAGAAAAAATATATGTTGTGATTTCAGGAGACTGTAGTTTTTTGGCAGCCTAACAACGCCATTCATTGAGTGAGTTATTCGCCAGTCTCTGCTTAAGGCTACATCAAGAGGAAACAAACCATAGAGATAGAACGTAGAACTACTGTATTGTGTCAAGTTTCAAGAAGCTAGCACAAACCGTGTTTGATTTAGAGTTCTAACTGCATCTGTCAATATAGGAGAAAACGCAGTGAAACCTAAAAATTCAAACAGTTCCTGCAAACGAATGCTTCGACCTAGGAGAAGGAACCTTGGGCATCCAAGTTTGACTTGTGTACTGCTCATTACTTGAAAGTATCTTGAAGCTCGGAAGAAAAAATATATGTTGTGATTTCAGGAGATTGTAGTTTTTTGGCAACCTAACAACGCCTTTCATTGAGTGAGTTATTCGCCAGTCTCTGCTTAAGGCTACATCAAGAGGAAACACACCTTAGAGATAGAACGTAGAACTATTGTATTGTGTCAAGTTTCAAGAAGCTAGCACAAACCGTGTTTGATTTAGAGTTCTAACTGCATCTGTCAATATAGGAGAAAACGCAGTGAAACCTAAAAATTCAAACTGTTCCTGCAAACGAATGCTTCGACCTAGGAGAACGAAACTTGGGCATCCAAATTGACTGGTGTACTGCTCATTACTTGAAAGTATCATGAAGGTCGGAAGAAAAAATATATGTTGTGATTTCAGGAGACTGTAGTTTTTTGGCAGCCTAACAACGCATTTCAGTGAGTGAGTTATTCTCCAGTCACTGCTTAAGGCGACATCAAGAGGAAACAAACCTTAGAGATAGAACGTAGAACTATTGTATTGTGTCAAGTTTCAAGAAGCTAGCACAAACCGTGTTTGATTTAGAGTTCTAACTGCATCTGTCAATATAGGAGAAAACGCAGTGAAACCTAAAAATTCAAACTGTTCCTGCAAACGAATGCTTCGACCTAGGAGAACGAAAGTTGGGCATCCAAGTTTGACTGGTGTACTGCTCATTACATAAAAGTATCATGGAGGTCGGAAGAAAAAATATATGTTGTGATTTCAGGAGACTGTAGTTTTTTGGCAGCCTAACAACGCCTTTCATTGAGTGAGTTATTCGCCAGTCTCTGCTTAAGGCTACATCAAGAGGAAACACACCTTAGAGATAGAACGTAGAATTATTGTATTGTGTCAAGTTTCAAGAAGCTAGCACAAACCATGTTTGATTTAGAGTTCTAACTGCATCTGTCAATATAGGAGAAAACGCAGTGAAACCTAAAAATTCAAACTGTTCCTGCAAACGAATGCTTCGACCTAGGAGAACGAAACTTGGGCATCCAAGTTTGACTGGTGTACTGCTCATTACTTGAAAGTATCTTGAAGGTCGGAAGAAAAAATATATGTTGTGATTTCAGGAGACTGTAGTTTTTTGGCAGCCTAACAACGCCTTTCATTTAGTGAGTTATTCGCAAGTCTCTGCTTAAGGCTACATCAAGAGGAAACAAACCTTAGAGATAGAACGTAGAACTATTGTATTGTGTCAAGTTTCAAGAAGCTAGCACAAACCATGTTTGATTTAGAGTTCTAACTGCATCTGTCAATTTAGGAGAAAACGCAGTGAAACCTAAAAATTCAAACTGTTCCTGCAAACGAATGCTTCGACCTAGTAGAACGAAACTTGGGCCTCCAAGTTTGACTGGTGTACTGCTCATTACTTGAAAGTATCATGAAGGTCGGAAGAAAAAATATATGTTGTGATTTCAGGAGACTGTAGTTTTTTGGCAGCCTAACAACGCCTTTCATTGAGTGAGTTATTCGCCAGTCTCTGCTTAAGGCTACATCAAGAGGAAACAAACCATAGAGATAGAACGTAGAACTACTGTATTGTGTCAAGTTTCAAGAAGCTAGCACAAACCGTGTTTGATTTAGAGTTCTAACTGCATCTGTCAATATAGGAGAAAACGCAGTGAAACCTAAAAATTCAAACTGTTCCTGCAAACGAATGCTTCGACCTAGGAGAACAAAA